>NW_026600607.1:0-25000 GCF_029448725.1 Salvelinus fontinalis | reverse complement strand
AACAGTAGTGTGGTGACAGCTACTGTTCCCATAGCAACAGGGGGAACAATGAGTCAGACTGTAGTAGTTGTGAACAGTAGTGTGGTGACAGCTACTGTTCCCATAGCAACAGGGGGAACAATGAGTCAGACTGTAGTAGTTGTGAACAGTAGTGTGGTGACAGCTACTGATCCCATAGCAACAGGGGGAACAATGAGTCAGACTGTAGTAGTTGTGAACAGTAGTGTGGTGACAGCTACTGATCCCATAGCAACAGGGGGAACAATGAGTCAGACTGTAGTAGTTGTGAACAGTAGTGTGGTGACAGCTACTGTTCCCATAGCAACAGGGGGAACAATGACTCAGACTGTAGTAGTTGTGAACAGTAGTGTGGTGACAGCTACTGATCCCGTAGCAACAGGGGGAACAATGAGTCAGACTGTAGAAGTTGTGAACAGTAGTGTGGTGACAGCTACTGTTCCCATAGCAACAGGGGGAACAATGAGTCAGACTGTAGTAGTTGTGAACAGTAGTGTGGTGACAGCTACTGATCCCATAGCAACAGGGGGAACAATGAGTCAGACTGTAGTAGTTGTGAACAGTAGTGTGGTGACAGCTACTGATCCCATAGCAACAGGGGGAACAATGAGTCAGACTGTAGTAGTTGTGAACAGTAGTGTGGTGACAGCTACTGTTCCCATAGCAACAGGGGGAACAATGAGTCAGACTGTAGTAGTTGTGAACAGTAGTGTGGTGACAGCTACTGATCCCATAGCAACAGGGGGAACAATGAGTCAGACTGTAGTAGTTGTGAACAGTAGTGTGGTGACAGCTACTGTTCCCATAGCAACAGGGGGAACAATGACTCAGACTGTAGTAGTTGTGAACAGTAGTGTGGTGACAGCTACTGATCCCATAGCAACAGGGGGAACAATGACTCAGACTGTAGTAGTTGTGAACAGTAGTGTGGTGACAGCTACTGATCCCATAGCAACAGGGGGAACAATGACTCAGACTGTAGTAGTTGTGAACAGTAGTGTGGTGACAGCTACTGATCCCATAGCAACAGGGGGAACAATGAGTCAGACTGTAGTAGTTGTGAACAGTAGTGTGGTGACAGCTACTGATCCCATAGCAACAGGGGGAACAATGACTCAGACTGTAGTAGTTGTGAACAGTAGTGTGGTGACAGCTACTGATCCCATAGCAACAGGGGGTATTACATAAACACGACAGTATCAATACTGCTAGATTACTGCAGTCATGTTTTATGATTCAGACTTACTGCAGTAAGGTTTTATGATTCAGACTTACTGCAGTAAGGTTTTATGATTCAGACTTACTGCTGTATTACTGCAGTAAGGTTTTATGATTCAGACTTACTGCTGTATTAATGCAGTAAGGTTTTATGATTCAGACTTACTGCAGTAAGGTTTTATGATTCAGACTTACTGCTGTATTAATGCAGTAAGGTTTTATGATTCAGACTTACTGCTGTATTAATGCAGTAAGGTTTTATGATTCAGACTTACTGCAGTAAGGTTTTATGATTTAGACTTACTGCTGTATTACTGCAGTCAGGTTTTATGATTCAGACTTACTGCTGTATTACTGCAGTCAGGTTTTATGATTCAGACTTACTGCTGTATTACTGCAGTAAGGTTTTATGATTCAGACTTACTGCTGTATTAATGCAGTAACATTTTATGATTCAGACTTACTGCTGTATTAATGCAGTAACATTTTATGATTCAGACTTACTGCTGTATTAATGCAGTAAGGTTTTATGATTCAGACTTACTGCTGTATTAATGCAGTAAGGTTTTATGATTCAGACTTACTGCTGTATTAATGCGGTAAGGTTTTATGATTCAGACTTACTGCTGTATTAATGCGGTAAGGTTTTATGATTCAGACTTACTGCTGTATTACTGCAGTAAGGTTTTATGATTCAGACTTACTGCTGTATTACTGCAGTCAGGTTTTATGATTCAGACTTACTGCTGCATTACTGCAGTAAGGTTTTATGATTCAGACTTACTGCAGTAAGGTTTTATGATTTAGACTTACTGCAGTAAGGTTTTATGATTCAGACTTACTGCAGTAAGGTTTTATGATTCAGACTTACTGCTGTATTAATGCAGTAAGGTTTTATGATTCAGACTTACTGCTGTATTAATGCAGTCAGGTTTTATGATTCAGACTTACTGCTGTATTACTGCATTAAGGTTGAATGATTCAGACTTACTGCTGTATTAATGCAGTAAGGTTTTATGATTCAGACTTACTGCTTTATTACTGCAGTAAGGTTTTATGATTCAGACTTACTGCTGTATTACTGCAGTCATGTTTTATGATTCAGACTTACTGCAGTAAGGTTTTATGATTCAGACTTACTGTAGTAAGGTTTTATGATTCAGACTTACTGCTGTATTAATGCAGTAAGGTTTTATGATTCAGACTTACTGCTGTATTAATGCAGTAAGGTTTTATGATTCAGACTTACTGCTGTATTACTGCAGTCATGTTTTATGATTCAGACTTACTGCAGTAAGGTTTTATGATTCAGACTTACTGCAGTAAAGTTTTATGATTCAGACTTACTGTAGTAAGGTTTTATGATTCAGACTTACTGCTGTATTAATGCAGTAAGGTTTTATGATTCAGACTTACTGCTGTATTAATGCAGTAAGGTTTTATGATTCAGACTTACTGCTGTATTAATGCAGTCATGTTTTATGATTCAGACTTACTGCTGTATTACTGCAGTCATGTTTTATGATTCAGACTTACTGCAGTAAGGTTTTATGATTCAGACTTACTGTAGTAAGGTTTTATGATTCAGACTTACTGCTGTATTAATGCAGTAAGGTTTTATGATTCAGACTTAATGCAGTCAGGTTTTATGATTCAGACTTACTGCTGTATTACTGCAGTCATGTTTTATGATTCAGACTTACTGCAGTAAGGTTTTATGATTCAGACTTACTGTAGTAAGGTTTTATGATTTAGACTTACTGCAGTCATGTTTTATGATTCAGACTTACTACTGTATTAATGCAGTAAGGTTTTACGATTCAGACTTACTGCTGTATTAATGCAGTAAGGTTTTATGATTCAGACTTACTGCTGTATTAATGCAGTAAGGTTTTATGATTCAGACTTAATGCAGTCAGGTTTTATGATTCAGACTTACTGCTGTATTACTGCAGTCATGTTTTATGATTCAGACTTACTGCTGTATTACTGCAGTCATGTTTTATGATTCAGACTTACTGCAGTAAGGTTTTATGATTCAGACTTACTGTAGTAAGGTTTTATGATTCAGACTTACTGCTGTATTAATGCAGTAAGGTTTTATGATTCAGACTTAATGCAGTCAGGTTTTATGATTCAGACTTACTCCAGGTCACTGAGTGATGTCATCTGAGGTAAAACAGCAGCCAGACTCTCAGCACCCGCGTCAGATATCACATTACTGTACAGACTGGAGAATAGACAGGATTAGACCATCAGATTACAGACTGGAGAATAGACAGGATTAGACCATCAGATTACAGACTGGAGAATAGACAGGATTAGACCATCAGACTGGAGAATAGACAGGATTAGACCATCAGATTACAGACTGGAGAATAGACAGGATTAGACCATCAGAATACAGACTGGACAATAGACAGGATTAGACCATCAGATTACAGACTGGAGAATAGACAGGATTAGACCATCAGATTACAGACTGGAGAATAGACAGGATTAGACCATCAGACTGGAGAATAGACAGGATTAGACCATCAGACTGGAGAAAAGACAGGATTAGACCATCAGATTACAGACTGGAGAATAGACAGGATTAGACCATCAGATTACAGACTGGAGAATAGACAGGATTAGACCATCAGAATACAGACTGGAGAATAGACAGGATTAGACCATCAGATTACAGACTGGAGAATAGACAGGATTAGACCATCAGATTACGGACTGGAGAATAGACAGGATTAGACCATCAGATTACGGACTGGACAATAGACAGGATTAGACCATCAGATTACGGACTGGAGAATAGACAGGATTAGACCATCAGATTACGGACTGGACAATAGACAGGATTAGACCATCAGATTACAGACTGGAGAATAGACAGGATTTGACCACCAGATTACAGACTGGACAATAGACAGGATTAGACCATCAGATTAAAGACTGGACAATAGACAGGATTAGACCATCAGATTACAGACTGGACAACAGACTGGATTAGACAATCAAATTACAGACTGGACAATAGACAGGGTGTGTGTGTGTGTGTGTGTGTGTGTGTGTGTACCTGAGACAGTGCAGTGAGGAGAGGGTAGACAGGGCTGGAGCCAGCCTCCCTATTCCCTGGTCTCCTATACAGTTCTGGGACAGACTGAGAGAGGAGAAGAGAAGAGAGGAGGGGATGAGAAAGGAGAGGAGAAATGAGAGGAGGGAGGAGAAAGGAGAGGAGGGGCGGGAAGAGAAGAAGAGGGGAGGGGAGGAGAAAGGAAAGGAGGGGAGGAGAGGAAGAGAGGAGAAAGGAGAGAAAGGGAGGAGAAAGGATAGGTGGTGAGGAGAAAGGAGAGGAGGGAAGAGAAGAAGAAGGGAGGAGAAAGGAAAGGAGGGGAGGAGAGGAGAGGAGGAGAGGAGGGGAGAAAGGAGGAGGGGAGGAGAGGAGGAGAGTGGGGAGAAGAGGAAAAGAGAGAGGAGAAAAGAAGAGAGGAGGGAAGGAGAAGAGAGGAGGGGAGGAGAAAGGAGAGGAGGGGAACATGAACATTGTTCTCAAAAGTACAGTACCTGAGTGAATGGTATTGCAGATAGATATTATCTAGGGCAGAGGTCACCAACCTTTTCTGGGTCAAAATGTCCACAGAGGTCTACTGATAGATATTATCTAGGACAGAGACAGGTTGATCTAGAGACAGTAGAGAGCTCAGTGATTGACAGGTTGATCTAGAGAGTAGAGAGCTCAGTGATGGACAGGTTGATCTAGAGAGTAGAGAGCTCAGTGATGGACAGGTTGATCTAGAGACTAGAGAGCTCAGTGATGGACAGGTTGATCTAGAGACTAGAGAGCTCAGTGATGGACAGGTTGATCTAGACAGTAGAGAGCTCAGTGATGGACAGGTTGATCTAGACAGTAGAGAGCTCAGTGATGGACAGGTTGATCTAGAGACAGTAGAGAGCTCAGTGATTGACAGGTTGATCTAGAGAGTAGAGAGCTCAGTGATGGACAGGTTGATCTAGAGAGTAGAGAGCTCAGTGATTGACAGGTTGATCTAGAGAGTAGAGAGCTCAGTGATGGACAGGTTGATCTAGAGAGTACAGAGCTCAGTGATGGACAGGTTGATCTAGAGACTAGAGAGCTCAGTGATGGACAGGTTGATCTAGAGACTAGAGAGCTCAGTGATGGACAGGTTGATCTAGACAGTAGAGAGCTCAGTGATGGACAGGTTGATCTAGACAGTAGAGAGCTCAGTGATGGACAGGTTGATCTAGACAGTAGAGAGCTCAGTGATGGACAGGTTGATCTAGAGACAGTAGAGAGCTCAGTGATGGACAGGTTGATCTAGAGAGTAGAGAGCTCAGTGATGGACAGGTTGATCTAGAGAGTAGAGAGCTCAGTGATGGACAGGTTGATCTAGACAGTAGAGAGCTCAGTGATGGACAGGTTGATCTAGACAATAGAGAGCTCAGTGATGGACAGGTTGATCTAGACAGTAGAGAGCTCAGTGATGGACAGGTTGATCTAGAGACAGTAGAGAGCTCAGTGATGGACAGGTTGATCTAGAGAGTAGAGAGCTCAGTGATGGACAGGTTGATCTAGAGAGTAGAGAGCTCAGTGATGGACAGGTTGATCTAGAGAGTAGAGAGCTCAGTGATGGACAGGTTGATCTAGAGACAGTAGAGAGCTCAGTGATGGACAGGTTGATCTAGAGAGTAGAGAGCTCAGTGATGGACAGGTTGATCTAGAGAGTAGAGAGCTCAGTGATGGACAGGTTGATCTAGACAGTAGAGAGCTCAGTGATTGACAGGTTGATCTAGAGAGTAGAGAGCTCAGTGATTGACAGGTTGATCTAGAGAGTAGAGAGCTCAGTGATGGACAGGTTGATCTAGAGAGAGTAGAGAGCTCAGTGATGGACAGGTTGATCTAGAGAGAGTAGAGAGCTCAGTGATGGACAGGTTGATCTAGAGACAGTAGAGAGCTCAGTGATGGACAGGTTGATCTAGAGAGTAGAGAGCTCAGTGATGGACAGGTTGATCTAGACAGTAGAGAGCTCAGTGATGGACAGGTTGATCTAGAGACAGTAGAGAGCTCAGTGATGGACAGGTTGATCTAGAGACAGTAGAGAGCTCAGTGATGGACAGGTTGATCTAGAGAGTAGAGAGCTCAGTGATGGACAGGTTGACCTTGAGACTAGAGAGCTCAGTGTGAGGGTTTCTTACTTGATAATCTGCAGAGAGGAGAGGGACACCACAGCTCCAGCCAGACCCTCAGCCCCACTGTCCCCCAGCTTACTGTTCTCCAGACTGGGTGAGGGAGACAGAGAGAGATTAGACCGTCGGCATGATGAAGACAAAGTCGTCGCCCCGTCGTCCCGTCGTTCCATCTGTAGAGCGGTACTTACTCCAGGTGATGTAGACTGTGCAGGGCTGGCAGCAGCTCCAGGAGTTTAGGGAGGGCCAGCGGGCCATTCACTGGACCCAACCTATATACACACACACACACACACACACACACACACACACACACACACACACACACACACACACACACACACACACACACACACACACACACACTTCCTCAAACCAGTGGTCACTCTAGACTTATTACCTAGTCAAACCAGTGGTAACTCTGGACTTATTACCTAGTCAAACCAGTGGTAACTCTGGACTTATTACCTAGTCAAACCAGTGGTAACTCTGGACTTATTACCTAGTCAAACCAGTGGTAACTCTTGACTTATTACCTAGTCAAACCAGTGGTAACTCTGGACTTATTACCTAGTCAAACCAGTGGTAACTCTGGACTTATTACCTAGTCAAACCAGTGGTAACTCTGGACTTATTACCTAGTCAAACCAGTGGTAACTATAGACTTATTACCTAGTCAAACCAGTGGTAACTCTGGACTTATTACCTAGTCAGAGTGGTAACTCTTGACTTATTACCTAGTCAAACCAGTGGTGACTCTGGACTTATTACCTAGTCAAACCAGTGGTAACTATAGACTTATTACCTAGTCAAACCAGTGGTAACTCTTGACTTATTACCTAGTCAAACCGGTGGTAACTCTGGACTTATTACCTAGTCAAACCAGTGGTAACTCTTGACTTATTACCTAGTCAAACCAGTGGTAACTCTGGACTTATTACCTAGTCAAACCAGTGGTAACTCTTGACTTATTACCTAGTCAAACCAGTGGTAACTCTGGACTTATTACCTAGTCAAACCAGTGGTAACTCTTGACTTATTACCTAGTCAAACCAGTGGTCACTCTTGACTTATTACCTAGTCAAACCAGTGGTAACTCTTGACTTATTACCTAGTCAAACCAGTGGTAACTCTGGACTTATTACCTAGTCAAACCAGTGGTAACTCTTGACTTATTACCTAGTCAAACCAGTGGTAACTCTGGACTTATTACCTAGTCAAACCAGTGGTTACTCTTGACTTATTACCTGGTCAAACCAGTGGTAACTCTGGACTTATTACCTAGTCAAACCAGTGGTAACTCTTGACTTATTACCTAGTCAAACCAGTGGTAACTCTAGACTTATTACCTGGTCAAACCAGTGGTAACTCTGGACTTATTACCTAGTCAAACCAGTGGTAACTCTTGACTTATTACCTAGTCAAACCAGTGGTAACTCTAGACTTATTACCTGGTCAAACCAGTGGTAACTCTGGACTTATTACCTAGTCAAACCAGTGGTAACTCTAGACTTATTACCTAGTCAAACCAGTGGTAACTCTGGACTTATTACCTAGTCAAACCAGTGGTAACTCTGGACTTATTACCTAGTCAAACCAGTGGTAACTCTGGACTTATTACCTAGTCAAACCAGTGGTAACTCTTGACTTATTACCTAGTCAAACCAGTGGTAACTCTGGACTTATTACCTAGTCAAACCAGTGGTTACTCTTGACTTATTACCTGGTCAAACCAGTGGTAACTCTGGACTTATTACCTAGTCAAACCAGTGGTAACTCTTGACTTATTACCTAGTCAAACCAGTGGTAACTCTAGACTTATTACCTGGTCAAACCAGTGGTAACTCTGGACTTATTACCTAGTCAAACCAGTGGTAACTCTTGACTTATTACCTAGTCAAACCAGTGGTAACTCTAGACTTATTACCTGGTCAAACCAGTGGTAACTCTGGACTTATTACCTAGTCAAACCAGTGGTAACTCTAGACTTATTACCTAGTCAAACCAGTGGTAACTCTGGACTTATTACCTAGTCAAACCAGTGGTAACTCTGGACTTATTACCTAGTCAAACCAGTGGTAACTCTGGACTTATTACCTAGTCAAACCAGTGGTAACTCTGGACTTATTACCTAGTCAAACCAGTGGTAACTCTGGACTTATTACCTAGTCAAACCAGTGGTAACTCTGGACTTATTACCTAGTCAAACCAGTGGTAACTCTGGACTTATTACCTAGTCAAACCAGTGGTAACTCTAGACTTATTACCTGGTCAAACCAGTGGTAACTCTGGACTTATTACCTAGTCAAACCAGTGGTAACTCTTGACTTATTACCTAGTCAAACCAGTGGTAACTATAGACTTATTACCTAGTCAAACCAGTGGTAACTCTGGACTTATTACCTAGTCAGAGTGGTAACTCTTGACTTATTACCTAGTCAAACCAGTGGTGACTCTTGACTTATTACCTAGTCAAACCAGTGGTGACTCTGGACTTATTACCTAGTCAAACCAGTGGTAACTATAGACTTATTACCTAGTCAAACCAGTGGTAACTCTTGACTTATTACCTAGTCAAACCAGTGGTAACTCTTGACTTATTACCTAGTCAAACCAGTGGTAACTCTGGACTTATTACCTAGTCAAACCAGTGGTAACTCTTGACTTATTACCTAGTCAAACCAGTGGTAACTCTTGACTTATTACCTAGTCAAACCAGTGGTAACTCTTGACTTATTACCTAGTCAAACCAGTGGTCACTCTTGACTTATTACCTAGTCAAACCAGTGGTAACTCTTGACTTATTACCTAGTCAAACCAGTGGTAACTCTGGACTTATTACCTAGTCAAACCAGTGGTAACTCTTGACTTATTACCTAGTCAAACCAGTGGTAACTCTGGACTTATTACCTAGTCAAACCAGTGGTTACTCTTGACTTATTACCTGGTCAAACCAGTGGTAACTCTGGACTTATTACCTAGTCAAACCAGTGGTAACTCTTGACTTATTACCTGGTCAAACCAGTGGTAACTCTAGACTTATTACCTGGTCAAACCAGTGGTAACTCTGGACTTATTACCTAGTCAAACCAGTGGTAACTCTTGACTTATTACCTAGTCAAACCAGTGGTAACTCTAGACTTATTACCTGGTCAAACCAGTGGTAACTCTGGACTTATTACCTAGTCAAACCAGTGGTAACTCTAGACTTATTACCTAGTCAAACCAGTGGTAACTCTGGACTTATTACCTAGTCAAACCAGTGGTAACTCTGGACTTATTACCTAGTCAAACCAGTGGTAACTCTGGACTTATTACCTAGTCAAACCAGTGGTAACTCTGGACTTATTACCTAGTCAAACCAGTGGTAACTCTGGACTTATTACCTAGTCAAACCAGTGGTAACTCTGGACTTATTACCTAGTCAAACCAGTGGTAACTCTGGACTTATTACCTAGTCAAACCAGTGGTAACTCTAGACTTATTACCTGGTCAAACCAGTGGTAACTCTGGACTTATTACCTAGTCAAACCAGTGGTAACTCTTGACTTATTACCTAGTTAAACCAGTGGTAACTCCTAACTTATTACCTTGTCAAACCAGTGATAACTCTTGACTTATTACCTAGTAAAATCAAATCAAAGTGTATTACCTTATTACCTAGTGAAATCAAAAGTTTAATGACCTATTGTCTAGTCAAATCAATGTTTATTGACTTATTACCTAGTCAACTAAAATCAAAGTTGGACTTATTACCTAGTCAAATCAAAGTTGGACTTATTACCTAGTGATAGGGATTGGTTGAATAATGATACTCACTCAAACTCCAGCTTGTGAAGATCTCTGACTGCAGGTATACCCTCCCCCAGGACACCGTCTGATAGGCTGAAACGATGACGGACACATCGTCACGTTTTGGAACATACCAGTATGTTTATGTGTGTGTGTGTGTGTGTGTGTGTGTGTGTGTGTGTGTGTGTGTGTGTGTGTGTGTGTGTGTGTGTGTGTGTGTGTGTGTGTGTGTGTGTGTGTGTGTGTGTGTGTGTACCTCTCAGACAGTCTCCTGCTTGTGTGTATGTTGACCAGTGTAGACAGGTGTTGAACGTGGGACACCTGTGTGGCTCTGAAAGGGTTAAGGGTCAACTTAGAAACAGCTGCTTTCAGAAGCTCCTCCTCCCCACTCTGCTCTAGCTCCTCCCACAGAGTGATGGTGTCAGCGATGCACGCTCTGGGACGGACACACACACACACACACACACACGTTAGAGTCATGATCAAAACACACAGATCAGAAAACTAAATGTGCATTTCACGCTCTACATACAGTAGAGTGAGAACATCAGATCTATACTGTTCTAGATCTATACTGTAACAGATCTATACTGTTCTAGAAATATACTGTAACAGATCTATACTGTTCTAGATCTATACTGTTCTAGATCTATACTGTAACAGATTTATACTGTTCTAGATCTATACTGTAACAGATCTATACTGTTCTAGATCTATACTGTAACAGATCTATACTGTTCTAGATATATATTGTAACAGATCTATACTGTAATAGATCTATACTGTTCTAGATCTATACTGTAACAGATATATACTGTTCTAGATATATACTGCAACAGATCTATACTGTAACAGATCTATATTGTTCCTAATCTATACTGTAACAGATCTATACTGTAACAGATCTATACTGTTCTAGATATATAATGTAACAGATCTCTACTGTAACAGATCTATACTGTTCTAGATATATAATGTAACAGATCTGTACTGTTCTAGATATATAATGTAACAGATCTGTTCTAGATCTATACTGTAACAGATCTGTACTGTTCTAGATATATAATGTAACAGATCTATACTGTTCTAGATCTATACTGTACCAGATCTATACTGTTCTAGATATATCATGTAACAGATCTGTAACAGATCTATACTGTTCTAGATCTATACTGTACCAGATCTATACTGTTCTAGATATATACTGTAACAGATCTATACTGTTCTAGATCTATACTGTAACATATCTATACTGTTCTAGATCTATACTGTAACAGATATATACTGTAACAGATCTATACTGTTCTAGATCTATACTGTAACAGATCTGTACTGTTCTAGATATATAATGTAACAGATCTATACTGTAACAGATCTATACTGTAACAGATCTATACTGTTCTAGATATATACTGTTCTAGATCTGTACTGTTCTAGATATATACTGTAACAGATCTATACTGTTCTAGATCTATACTGTAACAGATCTATACTGTTCTAGATATATAATGTAACAGATCTATACTGTTCTAGATATATAATGTAACAGATCTGTAACAGGTCTATCAGTGTAATAGTACCAGTACCTGTATGAGTGTATGTTGTTGAGACCTGTCAGTCGTTTTAATCCTGTCATCCTCAGTCCTGTGTCCTCCAGTCCCTGATCTATACTGTTCTAGATCTATACTGTAACAGATCTATACTGTTCTAGATATATACTGTAACAGATCTATACTGTTCTAGATCTATACTGTAACAGATCTATACTGTTCTAGATCTATACTGTAACAGATCTATACTGTTCTAGATCTATACTGTAACAGATCTATACTGTTCTAGATATATAATGTAACAGATCTGTAACAGGTCTATACTGTTCTAGATCTATACTGTAACAGATCTATACTGTTCTAGATATATAATGTAACAGATCTGTAACAGGTCTATCAGTGTAATAGTACCAGTACCTGTATGAGTGTATGTTGTTGAGACCTGTCAGTAGTTTTAATCCTGTCATCCTCAGTCCTGTGTCCTCCAGTCCCTGATCTATACTGTTCTAGATCTATACTGTAACAGATCTATACTGTTCTAGATCTATACTGTTCTAGATCTATACTGTTCTAGATCTATACTGTAACAGATCTATACTGTAACAGATCTATACTGTTCTAGATCTATACTGTAACAGATCTATACTGTTCTAGATCTATACTGTAACAGATCTATAATGTTCTAGATCTATACTGTAACAGATCTATACTGTTCTAGATATATACTGTAACATATCTATACTGTTCTATATCTATACTGTAACAGATCTGTAACAGGTCTATCAGTGTAATAGTACCAGTACCTGTATGAGTGTATGTTGTTGAGACCTGTCAGTCATTTTAATCCTGTCATCCTCAGTCCTGTGTCCTCCAGTCCCAGATCTATACTGTTCTAGATCTATACTGTAACAGATCTATACTGTTCTAGATATATAATGTAACAGATCTATACTGTTCTAGATATATACTGTAACAGATCTATACTGTTCTAGATATATACTGTAACATATCTATACTGTTCTAGATCTATACTGTAACAGATATATACTGTAACAGATCTATACTGTTCTAGATATATACTGTAACAGATATATACTGTAACAGATCTATACTGTTCTAGATCTATACTGTAACAGATATATACTGTAACAGATCTGTAACAGGTCTATCAGTGTAATAGTACCAGTACCTGTATGAGTGTATGTTGTTGAGACCTGTCAGTAGTTTTAATCCTGTCATCCTCAGTCCTGTGTCCTCCAGTCCCTGATCTATACTGTTCTAGATCTATACTGTAACATATCTATACTGTTCTAGATCTATACTGTAACAGATCTATACTGTTCTAGATATATACTGTAACAGATCTATACTGTTCTAGATCTATACTGTAACAGATCTATACTGTTCTAGATCTATACTGTAACAGATCTGTAACAGGTCTATCAGTGTAATAGTACCAGTACCTGTATGAGTGTATGTTGTTGAGACCTGTCAGTCGTTGTAATCTTGTCATCCTCAGTCCTGTGTCCTCCAGTCCTAGATCTATACTGTTCTAGATCTATACTGTTATAGATCTATACTGTAACAGATCTATACTGTTCTAGATCTATACTGTAACAGATCTGTAACAGGTCTATCAGTGTAATAGTACCAGTACCTGTATGAGTGTATGTTGTTGAGACCTGTCAGTCGTTTTAATCCTGTCATCCTCAGTCCTGTGTCCTCCAGTCCCAGATCTATACTGTAACAGATCTATACTGTTCTAGATCTATACTGTAACAGATCTATACTGTTCTAGATATATAATGTAACAGATCTGTAACAGGTCTATACTGTTCTAGATATATAATGTTACAGATCTGTAACAGGTCTATACTGTTCTAGATCTATACTGTAACAGATCTATACTGTTCTAGATCTATACTGTAACAGATCTGTAACAGGTCTATCAGTGTAATAGTACCAGTACCTGTATGAGTGTATGTTGTTGAGACCTGTCAGTAGTTTTAATCCTGTCATCCTCAGTCCTGTGTCCTCCAGTCCCTGATCTATACTGTTCTAGATCTATACTGTCCCAGATCTATACTGTAACAGATCTATACTGTTCTAGATCTATACTGTAACAGATCTATACTGTTCTAGATATATACTGTAACATATCTATACTGTTCTAGATCTATACTGTAACAGATATATACTGTAACAGATCTATACTGTTCTAGATATATACTGTAACAGATATATACTGTTCTAGATATATAATGTAACAGATCTATACTGTTCTAGATATATACTGTAACAGATCTATACTGTTCTAGATATATACTGTAACAGATCTATACTGTTCTAGATCTATACTGTAACAGATATATACTGTAACAGATCTATACTGTTCTAGATATATACTGTAACAGATATATACTGTAACAGATCTATACTGTTCTAGATCTATACTGTAACAGATATATACTGTAACAGATCTGTAACAGGTCTATCAGTGTAATAGTACCAGTACCTGTATGAGTGTATGTTGTTGAGACCTGTCAGTAGTTTTAATCCTGTCATCCTCAGTCCTGTGTCCTCCAGTCCCTGATCTATACTGTTCTAGGTCTATACTGTTCTAGATCTATACTGTAACAGATATATACTGTAACAGATCTGTAACAGGTCTATCAGTGTAATAGTACCAGTACCTGTATGAGTGTATGTTGTTGAGACCTGTCAGTAGTTTTAATCCTGTCATCCTCAGTCCTGTGTCCTCCAGTCCCTGATCTATACTGT
The DNA here is from genome assembly GCF_029448725.1 of Salvelinus fontinalis. Taxonomy (NCBI): domain Eukaryota; kingdom Metazoa; phylum Chordata; class Actinopteri; order Salmoniformes; family Salmonidae; genus Salvelinus; species Salvelinus fontinalis. The sequence goes on along the minus strand of NW_026600607.1, from coordinate 10,439 downwards.
TCTAGATCTATACTGTAACAGATCTATACTGTTCTAGATCTATACTGTAACAGATCTATACTGTTCTAGATCTATACTGTAACAGATCTATACTGTTCTAGATCTATACTGTAACAGATCTATACTGTTCTAGATACATACTGTAACAGATCTATACTGTTCTAGATCTATACGGTAACAGATCTATACTGTTCTAGATATATAATGTAACAGATCTATACTGTTCTAGATATATAATGTTACAGATCTGTAACAGGTCTATCAGTGTAATAGTACCAGTACCTGTATGAGTGTATGTTGTTGAGACCTGTCAGTCGTTTCAATCCTGTCATCCTCAGTCCTGTGTCCTCCAGTCCTAGATCTATACTGTAACAGATCTGTAACAGGTCTATCAGTGTAATAGTACCAGTACCTGTATGAGTGTATGTTGTTGAGACCTGTCAGTCGTTGTAATCCTGTCATCCTCAGTCCTGTGTCCTCCAGTCCCTGATCTATACTGTTCTAGATCTATACTGTAACATATCTATACTGTTCTAGATCTATACTGTAACAGATCTATACTGTTCTAGATCTATACTGTAACAGATCTATACTGTTCTAGATCTATACTGTAACATATCTATACTGTTCTAGATCTATACTGTAACAGATCTATACTGTTCTAGATCTATACTGTAACAGATCTATACTGTTCTAGATCTATACTGTAACAGATCTATACTGTTCTAGATCTATACTGTAACAGATCTGTACTGTTCTAGATCTATACTGTAACAGATCTGTACTGTTCTAGATATATAATGTAACAGATCTGTAACAGGTCTATCAGTGTAATAGTACCAGTACCTGTATGAGTGTATGTTGTTGAGACCTGTCAGTCGTTGTAATCCTGTCATCCTCAGTCCTGTGTCCTCCAGTCCCTGATCTATACTGTTCTAGATCTATACTGTTCTAGATATATAATGTAACAGATATATACTGTAACAGATCTATACTGTTCTAGATCTATACTGTAACAGATCTGTAACAGGTCTATCAGTGTAATAGTACCAGTACCTGTATGAGTGTATGTTGTTGAGACCTGTCAGTCGTTGTAATCCTGTCATCCTCAGTCCTGTGTCCTCCAGTCCCTGATCTATACTGTTCTAGATCTATACTGTTCTAGATCTATACTGTAACAGATCTATACTGTTCTAGATATATACTGTAACAGATCTATACTGTTCTAGATCTATACTGTAACAGATCTATACTGTTCTAGATCTATACTGTTCTAGATATATACTGTAACAGATCTATACTGTTCTAGATCTATACTGTAACAGATCTGTAACAGGTCTATCAGTGTAATAGTACCAGTACCTGTATGAGTGTATGTTGTTGAGACCTGTCAGTAGTTTTAATCCTGTCATCCTCAGTCCTGTGTCCTCCAGTCCCTGATCTATACTGTTCTAGATCTATACTGTACCAGATCTATACTGTTCTAGATATATACTGTAACAGATCTATACTGTTCTAGATATATAATGTAACAGATCTGTAACAGGTCTATACTGTTCTAGATATATAATGTAACAGATCTGTAACAGGTCTATACTGTTCTAGATCTATACTGTAACAGATCTATACTGTTCTAGATCTATACTGTAACAGATCTGTAACAGGTCTATCAGTGTAATAGTACCAGTACCTGTATGAGTGTATGTTGTTGAGACCTGTCAGTAGTTTTAATCCTGTCATCCTCAGTCCTGTGTCCTCCAGCCCCAGACAGAACCTCCTCCTCAGCGTTCTACACTGGTCCAAAAGGTTCCACACTACGAAGGCGTCCGCGGGACACAGCGGAACCCCTTGGAACGACAGAACCTCGGGAAGGTTCCGTACCAGGTGTCTGACCAAGCGGGCGTCGCCTGTCTCGTAAACACAGTGACACGCCTCCAGGAGCCGAGCGGGGCTCAGGTCGCCATGGTGAAGGTTCTCCAGGTGTGACATCACAGCGGCACGCTTGGCCACCACCACTTTCATGGCGCCGGTATCCAGCGCGGCCAGATCCTGGAGTTCCGCCTTGTCCCGGAAAAGCAGCCCGACAGCGAATCGCTGAGCAAGGTCCAGACACTCTCCCTGAGGCCGTCGCCTCCCCCTGGGCTGCAGAGTAGAATAGAGTAGAACAAAGTAGAGTAGAACAGAATAGAGTAGAATAGAGTAGAGTAGAGTAGAATAGAATAGAGTAGGATAGAGTAGAGTAGAGTAGAGTAGAAAAGAGTAGAGTAGAATATAATAGATTAGAACAGAATAGAGTAGAAAAGAGTAGAGTAGAATATAATAGATTAGAACAGAATAGAGTAGAATAGAATAGAGTAGAGTAGAGTAGAATAGGACAGAGTAGAACAGAGTAGATTAGAATAGAGTATAATAGAGTAGAGTAGAATAGAGTAGAATAGAGTAGAATAGAGTAGAACAGAACAGAATAGAGTAGAATAGAATAGAGTAGAGTAGAGTAGAACAGAGTAGAGTAGAACAGAATAGAGTAGAATAGAGTAGAACAGAGTAGAGTAGAATAGAGTAGAATAGAATAGAGTAGAATAGAATAGAACAGAGTAGATTAGAATAGAGTAGAACAGAGTAGAACAGAGTAGAATAGAGTAGAGTAGAACAGATTAGAGTAGAATAGAGTAGAACAGAGTAGATTAGAATAGAGTAGAATAGAGTAGAACAGAGTAGAGTAGAACAGAGTAGAACAGAGTAGAATAGAGTAGAACAGAGTAGAATAGAGTAGAACAGAGTAGAATAGAGTAGAGTAGAACAGATTAGAGTAGAATAGAGTAGAACAGAGTAGATTAGAAAAGAGTAGAACAGAGTAGAATAGAGTAGAGTAGAACAGATTAGAACAGAGTAGATTAGAATAGAGTAGAACAGATTAGAACAGAGTAGATTAGAATAGAGTAGAACAGAGTAGAACAGAGTAGAATAGAGTAGAGTAGAACAGATTAGAGTAGAATAGAGTAGAGTACAACAGAGTACAGTAGAACAGAATAGAGTAGAACAAAAGAGTAGAACAGAGTAGAATAGAGTAGAGTAGAACAGATTAGAGTAGAATAGAGTAGAATAGAGTAGAGTAGAACAGAGTACAGTAGAACAGAATAGAGTAGAACAAAAGAGTAGAACAGAGTAGAATAGAGTAGAGTAGAACAGATTAGAGTAGAACAAAAGAGTAGAACAGAGTAGAGTAGAACAGAATAGAACAGAGTAGAATAGAGTAGAACAGTGTAGATTAGAATAGAGTAGAATAGAGTAGAGTAGAATAGAGTAGAACAGAGTACATTTACATGTTAGTCATTTGCCAGACACTCTTATCCAGAGCCACTTCACAGTCAGTACATTCATCTCCAGATAGCTAGGTGGGACAACCACATATCACAGTCATAGTCAGTACATTCATCTCCAGATAGCTAGGTGGGACAACCACATATCACAGTCAGTACATTCATCTGCAGATAGCTAGGTGGGACAACCCCATATCACAGTCATAGTCAGTACATTCATCTTCAGATAGCTAGGTGGGACAACCACATATCACAGTCATAGTCAGTACATTCATCTACAGATAGCTAGGTGGGACAACCACATATCACAGTCATAGTCAGTACATTCATCTCCAGATAGCTAGGTGGGACAACCACATATCACAGTCAGTACATTCATCTTCAGATAGCTAGGTGGGACAACCCCATATCACAGTCATAGTCAGTACATTCATCTTCAGATAGCTAGGTGGGACAACCACATATCACAGTCATAGTCAGTACATTCATCTTCAGATAGCTAGGTGGGACAACCACATATCACAGTCATAGTCAGTACATTCATCTACAGATAGCTAGGTGGGACAACCACATATCACAGTAGTTAGTATATTCAGATAGCTAGGTGAGACAATCACATATCACAGTCAGTACATTCATCTTCAGATAGCTAGGTGAGACAATCACATATCACAGTCACAGTCAGTACATTCATCTCCAGATAGCTAGGTGGGACAACCACATATCACAGTCATAGTCAGTACATTCATCTGCAGATAGCTAGGTGGGACAACCACATATCACAGTCATAGTCAGTACATTCATCTACAGATAGCTAGGTGGGACAACCACATATCACAGGCATAGAAAGAAAACATTTCCCTCAATAATCAGCAGAGTCCGAGCTAGAAGGAGGTGCTGCTTCAGGTTATAGTCTCTAGAGGACCTGTGTACAGACAGAGTTTCAATAGGAAACTACAATTCTACCTGTGGTAATATCTGGGCCAGCAGAGCGCGGTCAGACACACAGCTGGAGACGGACAGGTGAGCCCCGCCCAGGAAGCTTTGCAGGAAAGGGTGGGCCCAGGACAGGACGTTGTCAGAACTCACGTCGTCACCACCGCCACAATCTCTGCCCTGCCAGTGAGAATGGACCAGTCCAGTCCTCAGGCCAAACAGACGCAGCTTGACATAGACGGTATTCTCCAGAGTCAGGGTCAGGAGAGATGAATGACCTTTAACCCCCTGCCAAGCCAGACCGCTCAACTCTGACAGAACACACCTGTTGTCTCTCTCTTGCTCTCTCTCTCTCTCTTCCTCCTCCCTCTCTTGCTCTCTCTCTTTCTCTCCCTCCTCCCTCTCTCTCTCCTCCCTCTCTTCCTCCTCCCTCGTCTCTATCCTCTCCTTCTCTCTCTCTTCCTCTCCCTCCTCCCTCTCTTCCTCCTCCCTCATCTCTATCCTCCTCTTCTCTTCTTCTAATTGAATTTGGGATTGAGTGTGAGAGCGAGTGTGGATGTGCGTTCGTGTCCTGTTGCGTGTGTGTTTAGGGACGTGTTTGTGACCGTGTTTAAGGGTGTGAGTGTGTGCCAGGGTCCGAGTTTGGGGTAGGGTTTGACAGTGTGTGTGTTTCAGGGTGTGTCGTCTCGTCTTTAGTGACAACGCTTTGTAACACAATCCCGTCAGCGTGGAGGGGAGTGGCTCGGAACCCTCCCAGTGTTCTAGAAGCAAACACACCATGTGACACAGCGCTGGGTTCCAACACACAGACAGAAGGTAAGGCTGGCTGTGGAGCCTGGCTAGGGCTAGGACTAGGGATGGGACTGAGGTTGGGACTAGGACTGGGACTGAGTCTGAGGTTGGGACTGAGGTTGGGACTGAGGTTGGGATTGGATCTGAGGCTGGGTCTGAGGCTGGGTCTGAGGCTGGGATTGAGGTTGGGACAGGGATGGAGTCTGAGGCTGGGACTAAGTCTGAGGTTGGGACTGAGGTTGGGACTGAGTCTGAGGTTGGGACTGAGGTTGGGACTGAGGTTGGGCCTGAGGTTGGTGCCTCTAGGGACTGTCCAGAGAAGTATTGTCCCAGGTATCTCTCTATGTCCGGAGGGGAGAAGCCAGAGAGTTCCAGGAGGCTGTCAGCCCGTCTCAGCAGCCCACTGACGGTGCCTCGTGGTCGGGCAGAGAGGAGCAGAGAGCAGCCCGGTAGGAGCTTCCTCTGGAGCAGACCTGAGAACAGCTGTCTAACGCTGTAGGTCTCCCCCTTCCTGTCATCCGCTGGAAACTGCAGCAGACCCTCCAAGTCACGCACCACCTCGAAGCCGTCGAATATCACCAGCACACGCTCCGGGACAGAGAGGACCTGATTGAAGACATCCCGGGTTTGGGGACAAGTAGAGGGGACGGGGGAGGAGGAGTGGTGTAAGAGGAGGGACTGAAGGCTATAGGTCGGCTCAGGGGGGAGGGTCAGAGCCTTAACGTCCAATAAGAACACAAAGTCGAACTGAGGCAGTAGACCGTCGGACCAATCGACGCAGAGCTTCTTGATGAGCGTGCTTTTGCCCATGCCGGCGTTGCCTAGCAACACGGTGTAACGGTTGGGTTTCGCCCCGGTGGAGCTCTCGAACACCTGACGACGAACACAGATAACAAATACATTCATTATTAACTACAGTTATTATTAATTATTATTAATTACTCTTTTTCCTGACAGTCGGAATTATAGATAAAGGGGAAAAAAAACACGCAATGAAGACGTAATGACAGTCTCCAGACTAAATACTAATAGTTTCTCTGTAGGTGATGACGTAACGATGATGTCACCGGGTCTGACCTGACTCCTGGCCAACGAACCCCGCCTTCTCTCCGCGTCTCCGATGACGACCAGATCCTTCTCCAGGCACTTGCTGGCGTTCTTCCCTGAGCCAATCAGGATCTGCCTTTGGACCAATCGCACGTCAACATAGTGGGACGCCAGGCTAAGGCCCGCCTCCATCTCCTGTTGAGACAACGTCATTGGTTTGAGAGACAGGTAGAGTTGTCTTTTGAAAAAAGTAAATCCCAACTCAACGGTCCCTCTGTGTGTTCTCTGGTCTTACCTGGCACATTCCCCTCAGGTGAGCCTTGGCTTGGTGAATATACTCCTCTGTAAAACACACACACACACACACACACACACACACACACACACACACACACACACACACACACACACACACACACACACACACACACACACACACACACACACACACACACACACAGATGGACAGGGACGTCATTTACATGGTATAGTGAGAGGACAGAGGGACAGGAACATCATTTACATGGTATAGTGAGAGGACAGAGAGACAGGGACATCATTTACATGGTATAGTGAGATGACAGAGGGACAGGGACGTCATTTACATGGTATAGTGAGAGGACAGAGAGACAGGGACATCATTTATATGGTATAGTGAGAGGACAGAGAGACAGGGACATCATTTACATGGTATAGTGAGATGACAGAGGGACAGGGACGTCATTTACATGGTATAGTGAGAGGACAGAGAGACAGGGACATCCTTTACATGGTATAGTGAGAGGACAAAGGGACAGGGAGGAGACATCATTTACATGGTAGAGTGAGAGGACAGAGGGACAGGGACATAATTTACATGGTATAGTGAGAGGACAGATGGACAGGGAGGAGACATCATTTACATGGTAGAGTGAGAGGACAGAGAGACAGGGACATCATTTACATGGTAGAGTGAGAGGACAGAGAGACAGGGACATCATTTACATGGTATAGTGAGAGGACAGAGGGACAGGGACATCATTTACATGGTATAGTGAGAGGACAAAGGGACAGGGACATCATTTACATGTTATAGTGAGAGGACAGAGGTACAGGGAGAGGACAGAGGGACAGGGAGAGGACAGAGGTACAGGAAGAGGACAGACTCTAACTCACCTGTCCTGGGGGAGAGGGGGGAGGCAGAGGGGGGAGACTGGGCTTGGCTGGCACAATCAGACAGAGATCCAGGAGGATACGAACACATCACATCTGGAGCTACCGCACCGTCAACTACACACACACACACACAGACACACACACACACACACACACACACAGACACACACACACACACACACACACACACACACACACACACACACACACACACACACACACAACATGAGTAACAACCACACCCAGTATTCAAACTGACTCATGTTGATTGACTTATTGACTCAGTAGCAGTGAGGCATGATGGATGGATGGATGGACGGATGGATGAATGGATGGATGACAATGGATGAATGGATGGATGGATGAATGGATGAATGGATGGATGGATGGATGGATGAATGGATGAATGGATGGATGACAATGGATGAATGGATGGATGGATGAATGGATGGATGACAATGGATGAATGGATGGATGGATGAATGGATGAATGGATGAATGGATGGATGACAATGGATGAATGGATGGATGGATGAATGGATGGATGACAATGGATGAATGAATGGATGGATGACTGGATGAATGGATGAATGAATGGATGAATGGATGAATGGATGGATGGATGACTGAATGGATGGATGACAATGGATGAATGGATGGATGACAATGGATGAATGGATGGATGGATGAATGGATGGATGACAATGGATGAATGGATGGATGGATGAATGGATGAATGGATGGATGACAATGGATGAATGGATGGATGGATGAATGGATGGATGACAATGGATGAATGGATGGATGGATGAATGGATGAATGGATGGATGACAATGGATGAATGGATGGATGGATGAATGGATGGATGACAATGGATGAATGAATGGATGGATGACTGGATGAAAGGATGAATGAATGGATGAATGGATGAATGGATGGATGACTGAATGGATGGATGACTGAATGGATGGATGACTGAATGGATGGATGACTGAATGGATGAATGGATGAATGGATGACTGAATGGATGAATGAATGGATGAATGGATGAATGGATGGATGAATGAATGGATGAATGGATGGATGAATGAATGGATGAATGGATGAATGAATGGATGAATGGATGGATGACTGAATGGATGGATGACTGAATGGATGGATGAATGAATGGATGAATGGATGAATGGATGGATGACTGAATGGATGGATGGATGAATGGATGGATGACTGAATGGATGGATGACTGAATGGATGGATGACAATGGATGGATGGATGAATGGATGACTGAATGGATGAATGAATGAATGGATGAATGGATGAATGGATGGATGGATGAATGGATGGATGAATGAATGAATGGATGAATGGATGAATGAATGAATGGATGAATGGATGGATGAATGAATGGATGGATGACTGAATGGATGGATGACTGAATGGATGGATGACTGAATGGATGGATGACTGAATGGATGGATGAATGGATGAATGGATGGATGGATGGATGGATGACTGAATGGATGGATGGATGGATGAATGGATGGATGGATGGATGAATGGATGGATGGATGGATGGATGGATGACTGAATGGATGAATGGATGAATGGATGGATGACTGAATGGATGAATGGATGAATGGATGGATGGATGAATGGATGGATGACTGAATGGATGAATGGATGGATGACTGAATGGATGAATGGATGGATGACTGAATGGATGAATGGATGGATGACTGAATGGATGGATGGATGGATGGATGGATGAATGGATGTATGAATAAATGGATGAATAAATGGATGGATGGATGGATGAATGAATAAATGGATGAATGAATGGATGGATGAATGGATGAATGGATGAATAAATGGATGACTGAATGGATGAATGGATGGATGAATGGATGAATGGATGGATGAATGGATGAATGGATGGATGGATGAATGGATGGATGAATGAATGGATGGATGGATGAATAAATGGATGAATAAATGGATGGATGAATGAATGGATGGATGAATAAATGGATGAATAAATGGATGGATGGATGGATGAATGAATGAATAAATGGATGAATAAATGGATGGATGGATGAATGAATAAATGGATGAATGAATAAATGGATGGATGGATGAATGGATGAATGAATAAATGGATGGATGGATGAATGGATGAATGAATGGATGGATGGATGGATGAATGGATGAATGGATGGATGGATGGATGGATGAATGAATAAATGGATGAATGACTGAATGGATGAATGGATGGATGAATGGATGGATGGATGAATGGATGTATGAATAAATGGATGAATAAATGGATGGATGGATGAATGAATAAATGGATGAATGAATGGATGGATGAATGGATGGATGAATGGATGAATGGATGAATAAATGGATGACTGAATGGATGAATGGATGGATGAATGGATGGATGAATGGATGAATGGATGGATGGATGAATGGATGGATGAATGAATGAATGGATGGATGAATAAATGGATGAATAAATGGATGGATGAATGAATGGATGGATGAATAAATGGATGAATAAATGGATGGATGGATGGATGAATGAATAAATGGATGAATGAATAAATGGATGGATGGATGAATGAATGAATAAATGGATGGATGAATAAATGGATGAATGGATGAATGAATAAATGGATGGATGTATGAATGGATGAATGGATGAATGGATGGATGGATGGATGGATGGATGAATGGATGGATGGGTGGTATTCCCCTGGTCTAAAGTAGAGCACTATGTGGGGTCGAATCAGTCAGTCACAACACAGTATAATGTTGGGTCAAATTGAGGTGTTGATGTTGGTCACTACTCACCTGGAGAGAGAGGTAGGACGTTGAGGGGTCGAGGAGACAGCGAGGGAGAAGACACTACACATGGAGAGAGAGGTAGGACGTTGAGGGGTCGAGGAGACAGCGAGGGAGAAGACACTACACCTGGAGAGAGAGGTAGGACGTTGAGGAGTCTAGGAGACAGCGAGGGAGAAGACACTACACCTGGAGAGAGAGGTAGGACGTTGAGGAGACAGCGAGGGAGAAGACACTACACCTGGAGAGAGAGGTAGGACGTTGAGGAGTCTAGGAGACAGCGAGGGAGAAGACAATACACCTGGAGAGAGAGGTAGGACGTTGAGGAGACAGCGAGGGAGAA
>NW_026600606.1:12036-179058 GCF_029448725.1 Salvelinus fontinalis | reverse complement strand
TTTTACAAATGTTCCATCCCGAGAATAAATCACTTGTCTCCCGGGTAACCCGGTATTTAAAGCATTATAAAGCATATAAATAGGCCTATGTGTCACGCTCTGACCATAGAGAGACTTTTATTCTCTATGTTGGTTAGGTCGGGGTGTGACTAGGGTGGGTTATCTAAGTTATTATATGTCTATGTTGGCCTGGTATGGTTCCCAATCAGAGGCAGCTGTTTATCGTTGTCTCTGATTGGGGATCATATTTAGGCAGCCTTTTCCCACTGGGTTTTTGTGGGATCTTGTTTGTGTGTAGTTGCCTGTGAGCACTGCATTTGACTTCACGTTTCGTTTGTTCTGTATTGTTTTGGTGAGTTTCATTAATTAAACATGTGGAACTCTACGCACACTGCGCCTTGGTCCGTTAATTCCACAAACCATTGTGACACTATGTCTATTTATTAAAGACATTTAATGAGCCCAAAATTATTGTGCCCTTATCCAGTACATATATGATATAGGCTACTGCACATTAAGCACAACAGAAAAACAGAAAAGCCCATAGATGTAGCTAGCTATATGCTCTCTTGGGTAATTAAATGAAACTAGCTCCAGTAGGCTAATATTTTTGAGTGTGGACTGTATTACTGTACTGTATTGTATTATACTGTATTACTGGAATTAGGATAGAAATGATAAAGCAGGGAGATATCATGTGATTCTAGTGCAGCACATGCCGCCTACAAAGTTACAAGTACAGGCTAGCAAATTAGATTTTAATTCTGAAATTGAATAGGGCCTATTTGTATAATTAGTCAGCTGACCTTTCATAATATTTCCCCTAATGTTACTAGCCTACCTCCTCTTCCTCGATTGTTGCTTTAATCCTTCCTCTCTTTCAACAGTTAAATGAAATAAGTTGTTGTCCTTATCTTCATCATTCTAAAGACATCATTGAGTAATATAGGACCAGAATTAGATGCAGGAGGCTTTCATTTCTCTTCATGAAGATTGAATGGTTATGGGTCTGAATAAATAACTGCTATAACCTACCGCCATCATGAGTTCACTCTTCTTTCAAACTACCTGTGAGTTCTTGTCACGTTCCTGACCTGTTTTCCCTTGTTTTGTATTTATTTAGTATGGTCAGGGCGTGAGTTGGGTGGGTTGTCTATGTGTGATTTTCTATGTTGGGATTTTGTGTTCGGCCTGGTATGATTCTCAATCAGAGGCAGCTGTTAATCGTTGTCCCTGATTGAGAATCATACTTAGGCAGCCTGGGTTTCACGTGTGTTTTGTGGGTGTTTGTCTACCGTGTTAGTGTTTTCACCTCACGCTACTGTTTCGGTTTTCTGCACTTCGTTTATTGTTTTGTATTTCAGTGTTCAGTTTCGGTTTTAATGAATCATCATGAGCACGAACCATTCTGCATATTGGTCCGATCCTTCTCGCCTCTCCTCGTCCGATGAGGAGGACGAAATAGACAATCGTTACAGAAACACCCACCAACAAAGGACCAAGCAGAGTGGAAAAGGGCAGCGACAGCAGCAGCAGCAGCAGCGGAGAAAAACCCAGGACTCATGGACGTGGGAAGAGATTCTGGACTGCAAGGGACCCTGGGCCAGGGGAATATCGTCGTCCTAAAGCCGAGTTGGAGGCAGCGAAGGCAGAGAGGCGCTGGTATGAGGAGGCAGCGCGGCGACGCGGTTGGGAGCCCGAGAGTCAGACCCAAAAATTTCTTGGGGGGGGCACACGCGGAGTGTGGCAAAGCCGGGTAGGAGACCTGAGCCAACTCCCCGTGCTTACCGTGGAGTGAGAGGGCGTCGTACTGGTCAGACACCGTGTTATGCAGTGGAGCGCACGGTGTCCCCAGTACGCGTGCTTAGCCCAGTGCGGGCTATTCCACCTCGCCGCACTGGTAGGGCTAGGTTGGGCATCGAGCCGGGTGTCATGAAGCCGGCCCAACGCATCTGGTCTCCAGTGCGTCTCCTCGGGCCAGCGTACATGGCACCAGCCTTACAAATGGTGTCCCCGGTTCGCCAGCATAGCCCAGTGCAGGCTATTCCACCTCGCCGCACTGGCAGGGCTACGGGGACCATTCAACCTGGTAAGGTTGGGCAGGCTCGGTGCTCAAGAGCGCGTGTACTCCTTCACGGTCCGGTATATCTGGTGCCACCTCCACGTACCAGTCCTCCGGTGGCAGCCCCCCGCACCAGGCTGTCTCTCCGTCTCCTCCCTACAGGTGTACCCGTCTGTCCAGCTCTGTTTGAGCTGCCTGCCTGCCCAGCGCTGCCTGAGCTGCCTGCCTGCCCACCGCTGCCTGAGCTGCATGCCTGCCCAGCGCTGCCTGAGCTGCCTGCCTGCCCAGCGCTGCCTGAGCTGCCTGCCTGCCCAGCGCTGTCTGAGCTGTCTGCCTGCCCAGCGCTGTCTGAGCTGCCTGCCTGCCCAGAGCCAGTAGAGCCGTCCGTCTGTCCCAAGCCAGTAGAGCCGTCCGTCAGTCAGGAGCCGCTAGAGCCGCCCGTCTGTCCCGAGCCATCAGAGCTGCCCGTCTGTCCCGAGCCGTCAGAGCTGCCCATCTGTCCCGAGCCGCTAGAGCCGTCCGCCAGACAGGAGCAGCCAGAGCCGTCCGCCAGCCATGACCAGCCAGAGCCGTCAGTCAGCCATGACCAGCCAGAGCCGTCAGCCAGCCATGACCAGCCAGAGCCGTCAGCCAGCCATGACCAGCCAGAGCCGTCAGCCAGCCATGACCAGCTAGAGCCGTCAGCCAGCCATGACCAGCCAGAGCCGTCAGCCAGCCAGGAGCTGCCAGAGCCAGCCAGCCAGGAGCTGCCAGAGCCAGCCAGCCAGGAGCTGCCAGAGCCAGCCAGCCAGGATCCGCCAGAGCCTGCAGTCAGCCAGGCGATGCCAAAATCGCTCTTCACTCTGGAGCTGCCGAAGGCGTCCTTCACTCCAGCGCTGCCGGAGTCTCCCGCCTGTCCGGCGCTGCCGGAATTCCCCGTGCATTTGGGATCCATGGCTAGGGTCCCCAGGCCAAGGTCGGCGGCGAGGATCGCCGCTCATAAAAGGCCACGGGGGCGATTAAGGAGGTGGACAAAAATATTGTTTAAGTGGGGTCCACGTCCCGCGCCAGAGCCGCCACCGCGGACAGACGCCCATCCAGACCCTCCCCTAGAGTTTTAGGTGGTGCGCCCGGAGTTCGCACCTTACGTTCCTGATCTGTTTTCTATTGTTTTGTATTTATTTAGTATGGTCAGGGCGTGAGTTGGGTGGGTTGTCTATGTGTGATTTTCTATGTTGGGATTTTGTGTTCGGCCTGGTATGATTCTCAATCAGAGGCAGCTGTCAATCGTTGTCCCTGATTGAGAATCATACTTAGGCAGCCTGGGTTTCACGTGTGTTTTGTGGGTGTTTGTCTACCGTGTTAGTGTTTTCACCACACGGTACTGTTTCAGTTTTCTGCACTTCCTTTATTGTTTTGTATTTCAGTGTTCAGTTTCGGTTTTAATAAATCATCATGAGCACGAACCACTCTGCATATTGGTCCGATCCTTCTCGCCTCTCCTCGTCCGATGAGGAGGACGAAATAGACAATCGTTACAGTTCTATTGGCTGCTGTATTTAACATTCAGCAAACAAGAGTTAGCGTCCCTCTTCTAACAGCCTATTGGTACAAGAAATGCTAAAATATAATAATGTCCAGCAAACTATCTAGTGTAGCTTTTCCTGCATGGGACTCCAAGAGCTGAGGAGCGTTATTTAAGGAGAGGCCAGCGGAGCGCAGGTGTGTGCACATTGAGCAAGAGACAAGAGGCTATAAATTACAAGCTTATTATGCATAACCCATCATTCATTAGCTAAATATAAGACTAATACCTCATTGAATGTATTACCTGAAAGAGGTAGGCTATGACATCTATATACAGGGCTATATATCAATCTAGAACAGGATGATCTATTTTGGATGCAATTTGAATGGAGTTGATGGAGAGAGAGAGAGACTGCGAGAGAGCTCCCGCGTGATATTCGAGTGATAGGCTGTTTTAAAAATCTGTAGCTGCGATAAAAAAAAGCTTATTTACAATTTAAAAAATAAGAGGACCCAGATGGAGATGGGTGAATTAGAGGCGCATTCATTCTTTATATTTATATTACTGTATCATAGACTATGCTGCAGAAAATTTAGGAATACCATGCCATTAGGAACTCTGCTCCATACTGAGATGGGCTCTCTGTCCCCACCCTGAGATGGGCTGTCTGTCCCCACCCTGAGACGGGCTGTCTGTCCCCACCTTGAGATGGGCTCTCTGTCCCCACCCTGAGATGGGCTGTCTGTCCCCACCCTGAGACGGGCTGTCTGTCCCCACCTTGAGATGGGCTCTCTGTCCCCACCCTGAGATGGGCTCTCTGTCCCCACCCTGAGATGGGCTGTCTGTCCCCACCCTGAGATGGGCTGTCTGTCCCCACCCTGAGTGTTGATGATTCATTATGCAGAGGCCGTAGAGAAGACAGATTTAGACATCGCATATAATTTAACATTTCCATTTCACTCCTTGCTGTTCATATAAATAATTTATTATCATTTACTGGTTTCTCTCTGTTATTTATTCCAGGAAAAGGGACTGGTTTGGCCGGTAAATCGCTGTAATTCTCAGTAACCGGGTTCCCACCATTCAACCCTAGGCAGAAGAGGGCAGCAGTCATTCAGCTGGGTTTCCTGCTAATTAGTGACCAAGCTCTATTAGGCACATCCTGGGGAGCTTCTACACACACACACACACACACACACACACTACAGGCCCCTGAGTGGGAGGGATGTGATTATGGCTGATCAGTAGGTGTGAGGTGAGTGGTCCTGCTGCTAGGAGGTAATTATAGACTTTCTCATCCTCTCTTATCCTCTGCTCCCCTCTCCTCCTCTCACCCTCTCACTCTTCCCTCTTCTCTCCTCCTCCTCTCACCCTTCCTTCTCCTCATCTCCTCTCCTCCTCTCACCCTTCCCTCTCCTCCTCCTCTCCTCCTCTCACCCTTCCCCCTTCTCCTCTCATCCTCCCCTCTCCTCCTCCTCCTTTCACCCTTCCCTCTTCTCTCCTCCTCCTCTCACCCTCCCCTCTCCTCCTCCTCTCCTCCTCTCACCCTTCCCCCTTCTCCTCTCATCCTCCCCTCTCCTCCTCCTCCTTTCACCCTTCCCTCTTCTCTCCTCCTCCTCTCACCCTCCCCTATCCTCCTCCTCTACTCCTCTCACCCTTCCCTCTTCTCCTCTCATCCTCCCCTCCTCTCCTCTCCTCTCATCCTCCCCTCCCCTCTCCTGGTCTCAGACTGGCAGGGCTCTCATCATTAGGCCCAGGCGTCCCTCCTCACCACATGACCAGTCCAGGTTAAGAAAACTCAACATGGCTTCCATTGTCACTTCAGGATATTCATTGAAATTCATTCAAAAGTGCCATTTGTTTTTAATGAAGATTTGATCAACTTATGAATTTAATTCACTTTCTGAATTGACTGATTTGAAATGGAATTGACACCTACCCTGCCACAGACACATGTACAGTACATCTCTAGCTATACTAAACCAGGTTAGTACGTAAGTTAGTACATATTCTGTTTTGTTGGTTACTCATTTCATTTAATATGTGAACCATTACAGTATACTGTAGTTCGATTCATTCTTAAATACTGATTTTTATTTTACTCTCAGAATATCTACTTTTAAAAATACAGCAGAGATATCAATTTAATAGAAAAATATATTCAGCCTTTCTCATCATCATACAAGTGATTGTTTGTTCATTTAACAAATTATAAAGAAGTAACTTTGATCTCAAAGAGAAGTTAAAAGAGAAGCCTGCACACCTGCAGCTTCCTGGACCAGGGTTTAGGCTACAGCTCTCTATGCAGATAAGCAGAGGTAGAATCTACTGCCATGATAGTTATTTGATCATCAGTAAACCGTGTTAGAATCCAGGGAGATGTTTTCCTAGCAGTACAGTAGATATGGTTTATCTAACAGTGATAGTACAGTATATCACCAGCCACTGCTGTAGCTGTGTGAAGCTGTCTATGGGTTGTTGTTCGTGCTCCAGGTAGAAATGACCATTATCCAGTGTTGTTGTTGTCGTTTATCCTCTGGTGGCCACGTTCCCCTGAGGGTGTGTCTCTCCCTCGAAGGCTATATTGTCATAGTGATGTGGTTGCCAGGCCTCGGTGGGGGGTTGAGGAGTCAGGGTGGGGGTCGGAAGGTGTTTGTCATTGAGAGGGACCTCATTCAGCAGCTCTCCACCTGATCCTCCAGACACTGTGACGATAGGGACATCTGGTGGTGGGACAGAGGAACTGCTGCTCTCCTCATCCCCGGGCCCCTCCACTCCTAAGGCCTTCAGGATGTCAGCCTTACACATGGGGCAGGTCCTCTTGTCCAGCAGCCAGGGCTCGATACAGGCCTTGTGGAACAGATGGCCACAGGTCAGGACGGTCACTACATCTCCTGGGCGGTATGACTCGATACACACGGCACAGGTGTGGCTGTCCGGCTTCGTCTCCTCGTCCCCGCGCTTCAGCTTACGCACCTCCAGCCGACCAATCGCTTTCTTGGCCTCATTCCTCAGCCGCCTATCGGTGAGATGGATCAACCTGAGACTATGCAGCCGGTGGGCGGAGACGAATCCGAAGTAGACAATGGAGGCTCCCGTCACAATGAAGAAGGCGATAGACAGGAAGTAGAGCCAATAGGTGTCCATCCAGGGCCCATGGGCTTTGCCCACCTCGATCACCATGGAGACGGCCACACCACTCCGCACTATGTTAGCGATCTCTACCCCCTGGAGGTTACCGATCATGATGGCCACGGTGCCAGTGGTGTCGCTGTGCGTCATGTAATCTGAGCTGTTACCGGTTCCATCCAGGTTATAGACCACTACGGCCGCCGCCCCCCTGGCCCACGCTGCCTTGATCTTCTCACTGAAGGTACAGTTTCCCCTCTTGACCAGAGCGATCCAGGACCCCTGGGTGGTGGTGTTGTCGTTGGAGGGGTAGGGGTCCAGGCTGCAGCCCTGGGGATCTGAGGCAGGGAGGACCACCATCCCGGCAGCGCTCTCCAGAGGGGAGGAACGCCCGTACACCCCACACTCACAGAACCTGGTCTCAGTCTGGTTAGTGTTGCTGTCGTAGAAATGCACCCCCACGTACGCCGTCCAGAATATCATCGCTGTCGTAGACTGGACCAGCCCGGACAGACAGACAAAGAACAGGACAAACATCTCTGTCTGTTTATCCACGGTCGCTCACTAACTCTACCACTAACACTACCACTAACACTACCACTAACACTACCACTAACACTAGGACCAGTCTCTCTTTGTTAGGACTTCTTCAGTCTTCTGTTTGTCTGCTGTTCTGTTGACTTCCACAGTTGTTAGTTAGTTAGTTGTTGTTCTCACTGTGTTCAGCGTCTCTCTACCTGTCTGTTTCTGCCTTTGCCGCTCTCTCTCTTTCTCTCTCTCTCTCTCTCTCTCTCTCTCTCTTTCTCTCTCTCTCTCTCTACCTGTGTTTGTGACCTGTGTGTTGATAGTAATCAGATAGCAGCCTGCTGTAACCCTGCCTCTCTCTGCGTCAGCTCTTCAGACTTATTATCTAAATGGACATTGGACTGTTGGGTAGAGACCAGCTATACAGCCAGGCAGAAGGGCTTGTGGTCTACATAGTACAGGTCTAAGGACACAGGTTCCAGGTACCGGCTACGGTAAGGAACAGCACACAGCCATAAGGACATAAGCAATCAAAGCGATAACAACGTTATTAAAGAGAACTCCAAGGGAACTGGGACAAAGGGCGGTTGTGAAACTGTTTTAGATGTGTCATGCTGCTGAGAGGATACGCCCACAGTTATAACAGAGGTTTTTATAACTAACTGTGGCACTTTATCCTCTTACTTCTCAGAAGATATTATGTTGTTTCCATGAGTCACACAAACCAGGTGACAATACACTGAGTATACTAAACATACTCTTTCCATGACAGACTGACCAGGTGAATCCAGGTGAAAGCTATGATCCCCTATTAATGTCACTTGTTAAATCCACTTCAATCAGTGTAGAAGACAGGTTAAAAAGGATTTGTAATGCCTTCATACAATTCAGACATGGATTGTATATGTGTGCCATTGAAAGGGTGAATGGGCGAGACAACAGATGTAAGCACCTTTGAACGGGGTATGGTAGTAGGAGCCAGGCACACCGGTTTGGGTCAAGAACTGCAATGCTGCTGGGTTTGTCATGCTCAACAGTTTCCCGTGTGTATCAAGAATGGTCCACCACCCAAAGGACATCCAGCCAACTTGACACAACTGTGGGAAGCATTGGAGTCAACATGGACCAGCATCCCTGTGGAACGCTTACGATACCTTGTAGAGTCCATGCCCAGATGAATTAAGGCTGTTCTGAGGGGGAAAGAGGGAGGGGGGTGCAACTCCACATTAGGAAGGTGTTCCTAATGTTTGGTATACTCAGTGTATATGGCCATGTTTGTTTCTGTGTTTTTCTCCCACAGTGTCACACACACAAACACACAAACTCACACCAGGGCTCAATGGAAGTTGACCCTATTACTTCTCAGAACCCAAGATTTGTTTACACACACAAACACACAGTTTTGAGTGCAGTTTCCATGAGTCAAACAACGTAAGTGATAATAATAAAAATGGTATGTTTTAAAACATGCTCAATGGGTGACATGTCTGGTGAGTATGCAGGCAATGGAAGAACTGGGACATTTTCAGCTTCCAGGAATTGTGTACATATCCTTGCGACATGGGGCTGTGCATTATCATGCTGAAACATGAGGTGATGGGGGCGGATGAATGGCATGTCAGTGGGCCTCAGGATCTCGTTACAGTATCTCTGTGTATTCAAATTGCTATTGATAAAATGCAATGGTGTTTGTTGTCCATAGCTTATGCCTGCCCATACCATAAACCCACCGCCACTATGGGGCACTCTGTTCACAACAACATCAGCAAACCGCTAACCCACACGATGCCATCTGCCCGGTACAGTTGAAACCGGGATTCATCAGATGAGCTTCCCTGAGACAGTTTCTGACAGATTGTGCAGAGGAAAAGGGCAGGGGGCTGGAGAGAGTGAAGGGGAAGAGAAGAAAAGGGCAGGGGCTGGAGAGAGTGGAGGGGAAGAGAGGAAAAGGGCAGGGGGCTGGAGAGAGTGGAGGGGAAGAGAGGAAAAGGGCAGAGGGCTGGAGAGAGTGGAGGGGGAGAGTGGAAAAGGGCACGGGGCTGGAGAGAGTGGGGGGGAAGAGAGGAAAAGGGAAGGGGAGAGAGAGAGTGGAGGGGGAGAGAGGAAAAGGGCAAGGGGCTGGAGAGAGTGGAGGGAAAGAGA
Organism: Salvelinus fontinalis; assembly: GCF_029448725.1. Classification (NCBI taxonomy): domain Eukaryota; kingdom Metazoa; phylum Chordata; class Actinopteri; order Salmoniformes; family Salmonidae; genus Salvelinus; species Salvelinus fontinalis. Next base: position 169,693 of record NW_026600606.1, on the reverse strand, counting down.
GGAAAGTGGCAGAGGGCTGGAGAGAGTGGAGGGGAAGAGAGGAAAGGGGCAGGGGGCTGGAGAGAGTGGAGGGGAAGAGAGGAAAGGGGAAGGGAAGAGAGAGAGTGGAGGGGAAGAGAAGAAAAGGGCAGGGGGCTGGAGAGAGTGGAGGGGAAGAGAGGAAAGGGGAAGGGGGAGAGAGAGTGGAGGGGGAGAGAGGAAAAGGGCAAGGGGCTGGAGAGAGTGGAGGGGAAGAGAGGGAAGTGGCAGGAGGCTGGGGAGAGTGGAGGGGGAGAGAGGAAAAGGGCAGGGGGCTGGAGAGAGTGGAGGGGAAGAGAGGAAAGTGGCAGGGGGCTGGGGAGAGTGGAGGGGGAGAGAGGAAAAGGGCAGGGGGCTGGAGAGAGTGGAGGGGAAGAGAGGAAAGTGGCAGGGGGCTGGGGAGAGTGGAGGGGAAGAGAGGAAAGTGGCAGGAGGCTGGGGAGAGTGGAGGGGGAGAGAGGAAAAGGGCAGGGGGCTGGAGAGAGTGGAGGGGAAGAGAGGAAAGTGGCAGGGGGCTGGGGAGAGTGGAGGGGGAGAGAGGAAAAGGGCAGGGGGCTGGAGAGAGTGGAGGGGAGAGTGGAAAAGGGAAGGGGGAGAGAGAGAGTGGAGTGGGAGAGAGGAAAAGGGCAGCGGGCTGGAGAGAGTGGAGGGGGAGAGTGGAAATGGTAAGGGGAGAGAGAGTGGAGGGGAAGAGGGGAGGAAGGCAGGGGGCTGGAGAGTGGAGGGGGAGAGAGGAGGGAAGGCAGGTGGCTGGAGAGAGTGGAGGGGGAGAGAGGAGGAAGGCAGGGGGCTGGAGAGAGTGGAGGGGAAGAGAGGAGGGAAGGCAGGGGGCTGGAGAGAGTGGAGGGGAAGAGAGGAGGATTGCAGGGAGCTGGAGAGAGTGGAGGGGGAGAGAGGAGGAAGGCAGGGGGCTGGAGAGAGTGGAGGGGGAGAGAGGAGGAAGGCAGGGGGCTGGAGAGAGTGGAGGGGGAGAGAGGAGGAAGGCAGGGGGCTGGAGAGAGTGGAGGGGGAGAGAGGAGGAAGGCAGGGGGCTGGAGAGAGTGGAGGGGGAGAGAGGAGGAAGGCAGGGGGCTGGAGAGAGTGGAGGGGGAGAGAGGAGGGAAGGCAGGGGGCTGGAGAGAGTGGAGGGGAAGAGAGGAGGATTGCAGGGAGCTGGAGAGTGGAGGGGGAGAGAGGAGGAAGGCGGGGGGCGGGAAAGAGTGGAGTGGGAGAGAGGAGGAAGGCAGGAGGCTGGAGAGAGTTAAGGAAGTTGGTGTGAAGAGAGGTTATGGTTTGGATAAGGTATCAAAAATTGATGTAACTCTGGTATGTTTCTGTGATTATGTACGACCCTTCAGTAGGATCAGCTGATAAACTGAACCAATAAAATACAAGAATGTAATTCATCTGGATCAACTTTAGGCTGCTACTGGCCAACTCTACTGCATTCAGATACTACATTATATATGAAGCAGATTAGTTTGCAGTGTCATTTCCATCCAAGGACCTTCCTGAAACTATGTTACTTTGATGATCAACTTAGATAGGCCTTCAATTATGTTGCTTTCATATTGTGCAAAAATATACATTACAGAACAAACTATTTCAGCTGTTTGAAATCATTCTCTTCTTAAAACTGTATGGTCTGATGTTGAAATGAGGCACACTACAGGGGGCATTAGTCAACAGGTTTAACTAATAGATATTATTCCACATGAACCAAGTCTGTCCTCTAGTGGTCTTTGAGAGCTACAGTCCGTTGTATTACTGTGACAGTGGAGGCCAAGATCAGAAAAGGGTTTCTTTCTGAAGCCATCACATGGGGGCGCCGCAACCCAAGATGTTGATAGCCTACCACAGCCGTCAAACCATTGTGTAGAACTGTTAGTGACCTGCAACAGGTATGTATGCCTGAAGTCATTTTCCACCTAATTCTAATGTCATAATGTAGGCCTACGGTCCCGCATTAAATGACGTGCAGGTTATAAAGACTTCATAAAGCCTTAGTAAACACTACATAAATGTGTTACAAATAATCTATAACCGTATGTCATGCTTTATAAAGGGTTCATAAATGTGGCATATCTGTGTGACATAATCACCAATGTCAAATGTGACATAACCCACAATGTCAAATATGACATAAACCTGTGCTTTGTAAAGGGTGGCACAAGCACTGCTTAATAAAGGCTGTATAAATCATATTAAATTGAGTCTTCACAAAGCATTTATAACCCTGTCATGCATCGGGTAGAGCATTTAAACACCCATACGTAAAAATGCATTTTTGGATCTGACCTCAACTTCTCCCAAAATGCTGTGCTGGAGGATGACACACACTCTAAAGTGCTTTGCTGGAGGATGACACACACTCTAAAGTGCAGTCATGTACAGCAAAACAACGTTGGTAGGGCCTTTAAAATCAGTTTCTATTTTTTGCCTACTTCTGTTATTTTCCCAAATTCCATTTTGTTTTTGCAGGTTTCCCAATTTTTTCTGGTTTATCCCAGTTTTTTCACACTTTTTATTAGAAAAGCAATCAAATTAAAATGAGATTTTCTGTGTTCACAACAATGCGTAAACCACATCAGGGGATGTGGAAAATCTAAGAAACTTATATTTTTTTGTGTAGTTGTCCTTCAGTGGCTATGCCCTGCACTGTTGTTTAGTTAGCAGGTTATCTGTAGTGCAGTACTCACAAGTGATGTGAATCGGCCGCCAATGGAATGGGTGGAGTAAAAGGCCAGCAACACTGTATAATTCAGAGCCCCATGAAATGACACCACATATACATTGTGCAGACCCTACTGAGTATTCCCATCAATACATTTACTGCACCACTCAGAAGAGATCTTGCTCTAAACCACTATGTATTGGCTTAGAGCAAGTGATTCGCATTGGGGGGGGGGGGGGGGGGGGGGGAATTTGACCATGGAACATGTTTAAAAAGCCTATTGAAAGCAAATGTCACTTAAATCTGAAAAAATATGAATCGTTGTTAATGTTTAGACAATTATTTTGTTATATATAATGAATGGTTATTGACACTTTTCTACTATTACTTGGGGACTTGTATTTTGACATTTTCCGAAATTCCGTGACCCGGAAGTACACACAGCACATATAAGCCTGGGATACCAAACATTCAAAGTTGACCTTAGTGGGAGTGACCATAGAATTCTATAGGAGTGACCTTACTAAGTAAAGTATTTGTCATGGTCACCACTTAACAGTCAAAAAGTCAATATTATGGCTAAACCATGCCCATTTCCACATTGTATCTTGTTAAAATGGGATTTGAAACCTGACCCTAACTAATGATGGCCTAGTTTGATGTGTTGGTCCACCAGACCTTCCACGCATTTAGGCAGAAGTGTCTGGAAACGAGATTAGGTGTCATGTGACTAACATGACATCACTTTAGAGCTTATGTCATCCTTCAGCACACCATGTCACCCTTTATAAAACACATGTTTATATCATATTCCACAACATGTCACCCTTTTTAAAACACATGTTTATATCATATTCCACAACATGTCACCCTTTATAAAACACATGTTTATATCATATTCCACAACATGTCACCCTTTATAAAACACATGTTTATATCATATTCCACAACATGTCACCCTTTATAAAACACATGTTTATATCATATTCCACATGTCACCCTTTATAAAACACATGTTTATATCATATTCCACAACATGTCACCCTTTTTAAAACACATGTTTATATCATATTCCACAACATGTCACCCTTTATAAAACACATGTTTATATCATATTCCACAACATGTCACCCTTTTTAAAACACATGTTTATATCATATTCCACAACATGTCACCCTTTATAAAACACATGTTTATATCATATTCCACAACATGTCACCCTTTTTAAAACACATGTTTATATCATATTCCACAACATGTCACCCTTTATAAAACACATGTTTATATCATATTCCACAACATGTCACCCTTTATAAAACACATGTTTATATCATATTCCACAACATGCCACCCTTTATAAAACACATGTTTATATCATATTCCACCACAGGCAATTGGTAGCACCTTAATTGGGGAGAAAGGGCTGGAGCAGAATCCGTGGAATGTTCTCAAATACATCAAACACATGGTTTCCATGTTTGTTGCCATTCCATTTACTCAGTTCCAGACATTATTATGCCGACCCCCCCTCAGCTGCCTCCATTGTTTTCACATAGTGGGTTACATCACATTTGATATTGGTGATTATGTCACACAGTTATGCCACATTTATGAACCCTTTAATAAAGCATGACATATCATTATAGAAGCTTTGTAACACATGTATGTAGTGCTTAAAAAGGCATTGTGAAGGCTTTCTGTAGCCTTTATAAGCTGAACTTCATTTAAAGCCGGGCACTGTCAATGGAAGTTTACTTTCTTCCTTCTCAGAGCCCAAGATGTGTTTACACACACACACCCACCTACCCACACACAGAGTTCAGCTATATTGTGGGTTAGAAATTAGACAGTGTAGTTTGTGGCCAAGAAAATAACAGAAACATTGCAAAGGCCTGTTGTTCAATATGTGAACTTACAAGTTATCCACAAAAAATTTACTTTTTAGAAGTTTACAACTACAGAGGCCTATATAAATAGTTTTAAGCCTGCGCTATTAGCCTATATCAGAGGCCTATATAAATAGTTTTTATAAATTGGTATGTTATTGTTCTGCCAACCAGTGAGTTAAAGCATGACTACTTTGATTTGAGTAGAGCTCCCGCTTTATTCACAGGTAGGCAAATCTGTAAATTACATCAACACTGAAATGAAACAAAATGCTATCTACATCTTACCATTTTAACGCCACTTCTCTCTGGTGTGCGAGGCGTTCGTTCTTTCATCTAGCTCACAATGCTCACACAGGCTTTGCATCACATGGAACGAAAGCACCCACAGATGATGAACAGAGCCAGTATCACTGCTAACGGTCTCCAGAGAAAGTAGAGATCCCTTTTTGGAACATGACCCACCATATCCCCAGACCCCCGCCCCCCTCTGTTGTCTGCTAGCCGGGCTGGTCTGTTCACACTAGCCTACATGTCACTGTCCTGCAGTGCACGCACAGATTCACCTCCAAATATGCACATAGTGATATAAAGGTGAGGTGAGAACATCACTCAATTCATTTGTTTGATCAAATCTGATCAGAGTTGTTGAACGAAGCCTATGGCTTAATTTAGCCTATGGATTAATGGACATGTTCAATGGCATTTTTTGAATAACGTAGCCAATCAATCAATCAATCAATGAAATGTATTTATAAAGCCCCTTTTACATCAGCAGATGTCACAAAGTGCTTATACAAAAACCCAGCCTAAAACCCGAAAGAGCAAGCAATGCAGATGTAGAAGCATGGTGGCTAGGAAAAACTCACTAGAAAGGCAGGAACCTAGAGGAACCAGGCTCTGAGGGGTGGCCAGCCTTCTTCTGGCTGTGCCAGTGGAGATTATAAGAGTACATGGCCATTAATTCCAGATTGTTCTTCAAGATGTCCAGCAGGGTCAAATAATAATCACAGAGAGTGCAACATCGAGACAGCAGTTGCGGTAGAGAGAGAGAGGCATTATTTATTCCTAAAATAATGGCTTACTGCCTCATAGTCACATTCTCTGTAGGTCTACTAGAGACTTTTTTGTCACTGACAATTTGGATTTAGGTTACTCTACTCTTCATCTATGTAGCCCATATAGAAAAACAATATATTGACATAAATATTTTAACATGTATTTACATGTATTTAAGCCTTATATAAATATTTAAATAGGCTATATGTACAAAAATATATGGGCATACAGTGCCTTCGAAAATAATTCAGACCCCTTGACTTTTTCCACATTTTGTTATGTTAAAACCTTATTTTAAAATTGATTAAATAAAAAAATCCTCACCAATCTACACACAATAGCCCATAATGACAAAGCAAAAAAAGGTTTCAGAAAAGCTTTCAAATTTATTACAAATAAAAACAGAAATACCTTATAAGTATTCAGATGCTTTGCTATGAGACTCGAAATTGAGCTCTGTTTCCATTGATCATCCTTGAGATGTTTCTACAACTTGATTGGAGTCCACCTGTGGAACATTCAATTGATTGGACATGATTTTGGACAGGCACACACCTGTCTATATTAGGTCCCAGAGTTGACAGTGCATGTCACAGCAAAAACCAAGCCATGAAGTTGAAGGAATTGTCCGTAGAACTCTGAGATAGGATTGTGTCAAGACACAGATCTGGGGAAGGGAACCAAAACATTTCTGCAGCATCGAAGGTCCCCAAGAACACAGCCGCCTCCATCATTCTAAAATGGTGAAGCTTGGAACCACCAAGAATCTTCCTAGAGCTGGCCACCTGGCTTAACTGATCAATCGGGGAGAAGGGCCTTGGTCAGGGAAGTGACCAAGAACCCGATGGTCACTCTGACAGAGCTCTAGAGTTCTTCTGTGGAGATGGGAGAACCTTCCAGAAGGACAACCATATCTGCAGCACTCCACCAATCAGGCATTTATGGTAGAGTGGCCTCAGTAAAAGGCACATGACAGCCCACTAAGAGTTTGCCAAAAGGCACCTAAAGGCTCTAAAGATTCTCTGGTCTGATAAAACCAAGATTGAGCTGTTTGGCCTGAATGCCAAGCGTCACATCTGGAGGAAACCTGGCACCATCTCTACGGTGAAGCATGGTGGTGGCAGCATCAAGCTGTGGGGATGTTTTTCAGGGACTGGGAGACTAGTCAGGATCAAGGCAAAGATGAATGGAGCAAAGTACAGAGAGATCCTTGATGAAAACCTGCTCTAGAGTGTTCAGGACCTCAGACTGGGGCAAAGATTCACCTTCCAACAGGACAACGACCCTAAGCACACAGCCAAGACAATGCAGGAATGGCTTTGGGACAAGTCTCTGAATGTCCTTGAGTGGCCCAGCCAGAGCCCGGACTTGAACCCGATCGAACATCTCTGGAAGGACCTGAAAATAGCTGTGCAGCAACACTCCCCATCCACCCTGACAGGGCTTGAGAGTATCTGCAGAGAAGAATGGGAGAAACTCCCCAAATACAGGTGTGCCAAGCTTGTAGCGTCATACCCAAGAAGACTCGAGGCTGTAATCGCTGCCAAAGGTGCTTCAACAAAGTACTGAGTAAAGGGTCTGAATACTTACGTAAATGTGATATTTCGTTGTTGTTGTTTTTTTATACATTTGGAAAAATTAAAAAAACTGTTTTTGCTTTGTCATTATGGTGTATTGCGTGTAGTTTGATGAGGCAACAAAAACTATTTAATCCATTTTAGAATAAGGCTGTAACGTAACAAATTGTGGAAAGTCAATGGGTCTGAATACCTCCGAATGCACTGTATTACAAAATTGGCCATTTTCATATATTTCTACATATACTGTATGTTTATATATTTAAATATATGGTGTGGAAATACATTTTGACAATATGCTGTGGTAGCTAGTAAAACATATTCCAAACTATACTTGATAAATATATGTTACCATGTATTTTAATGAATGGAAAATGTTGCTTTTTACTTTGGATACTGTAGCTAGGCTACATTAAAATTCAATGCATACAACTACAAAGTTCAGCACTGTAATGACGGTCCTCCTCCTCTTCATCCGAAGAGGAGGAGCAGGGATTGAACCAAGGTGCAGCGCGTTGAAATGACATTATGAATTTATTTAACAAGACAAAACGAACTATACTTGAAAATGATACAAAATAACAAAACGAAAGTAGACAGACCTGAACGACGAACTTACATACAACGTGAAGAACGAAATGAACAGGAACAGACTACATGAAATGAACAAACCGTATACAGTCCCGTATGGTGCAAACATAGACACAGACACAGGAGACAATCACCCACAAACACACAGTGATAATGCCCTACCTAAATATGACTCTTGATTAGAGGAAAATGCAAACCACCTGCCTCTAATCAAGAGCCATACCAGGCAAACCGAAACCAACATAGAAACAGGTAACATAGACTGCCCACCCAAAACACATGCCCTGACCATAAACACATAAAAACTAACATAAATAGGTCAGGACTGTTACAAGCACTAAATCCCAATAGCATGTTGTGGTATACTTTGACAAGTTTGAATGAATGACATTTATGTCATTTACATTTACATTTAATGACAACTAAGAGTGTTATCAATCATCTTTATGTTCTCAAATAACTTGGTCCATTGTTGAATTGTGGCATGTGTGTCACTGGAAGGTCGTATCTGAAACACAAAATATAATGTACAAATTACATCTGTGACCTTAACATCTGTATTTGAAAATTATGTCTTTTGAACATCAAATGTATACTTACAATGCAGATTCCTTCACCTCCAGCTCACAAGATGACCATTATCATGTGGATAATGCAGAGACAGAGAGTTAGTGAAACAATTCCACACAAGATGATTAATAAATAAGGGGTAAATGTTAATGAAGACGTTTTAATTCAATTGGGAACTAGCTAGCTAAATGATACAAAAGAATACTTCCATTGGCTGGGGTCTGTCCATAGGCAGCTAAGACTCAAGACCAGAAGGATCCACTGCAGCAGGGAAATATATAATTTTTTGCTAGAAATAATCTATTTCTATCAGACACCCAACCCTCACTAAAGCTAGCTAAATTAGCTAGCCAACAAGCAACACATAACTTGAATAGCCCTTGGATAGCCAAGAACATTTAACAAAAGCTTTGGCAATTAAATTATATCTAATACAAACATGACATTAACTCTACTGAACTTAATTTTTCATAACAATTCTTACCTTGGTCAGTCACACTGCATGTTGTTGGCAAGCTAAAGGAGCTAACGTTAGCTAGCTGTCTTAGCAAGCTCGATGAAAACCTTTGCTTGCAGTTGAAGAAAGTATCACCCACCAGGCTAAAAACATATTTAATTCAATGTTATGAATGTATAAATACAATAAAATGCCAATGTCCACTGGAAAGCTCTGTGGCCGTGACAACTGCTCTCTTCTGAAGAAGAAGAAGAAGAAGAAAATAAAAAGTTGTAATGGCTGCTCTGTCAGTTGGAGGCCAGCCTGGGGTGAGGGCTCGGGGACATTTGAAATTGTGATTGACAGCTCAGGAAAAATATATTTTAATACATTTCTAAATATTTGTACATACATGTTCTACGTTCAAGTGTCTTTTTGAAATAAACACCTAATTTATTTGTACTATGTTTCAGAAGTGGCAGGTAGGCTATACCTCAATAGCTGCAGAATGCATTGTCAACTATAACTCAATGATCCAACTTTAGCATGCAAAATGCCACTTTGGGAACCTAATGCTAAGTTACTAGAGGTCAATAGAGTCTCAACATTATCATCTGGGTAGAGAAGATTGTGAGGTGTGTATTTTACACATATATACAACATATCTATTTACATATATTTAATCTATTTATTTCTATATTGGATGAATACATGATAAAAACATTTCCACAATATATTTACATTTTATTGAAAAACATTCCAATATATAATTGTTCCATATGGGAGCCTAGGCCTATATGCGCACCATGAGTGAGACCTTTCTAATAATATTAAATGAATGTAAATGTTTATTTCCAGGAAATATCTTTCCTATCTTGAGACTTTTCTATGGTGGTCAAATTGAATGGGGGGAGGAGGGAGCGAGTTACAGGGGGCTGGGGTGCCTTCAGCTAGAATAACTTCATCCCGTGATCTCTGTCTTTCTCTCTCTTTCTCTCTCTCTCTCTCGCTGAACACAGGCCTTAAAATATGCTTTTCTCCCCCATGATCTCTCTTCAGCCCTAATAGAGTAGGGTAGTGGGAGTAGTGGTATATGTGAGTTAGGTTAGTTAGTGAGAGGCTTGTTGTATGTTTACTGGCTTATTAGTGAACTCATGACGCACTGCAGCAGTAGTTAATGAAAGCGTTTTTTTTTACCGGTTTCTATTCTAAAACCATGTATAGAGACGGAGTGCTGCACAAGAAGAACAGAAAAGACTTTATACCTTATTTTCTAGGACTAGTTTCAGTTTTCTATTGCACGGTTCATCTTGTGTCTTTCACTGCAGCAGCAGCTCAGGAGGACTCCCGTTCTAACAGAGTGCGCCGGGCGCTAGGTGAGTGTTCAAATCTACCCATCAAGCCTGATAATCAATTAGATCAAGCCAATAAACGGTGACAATGTTTTCGCAGCTAATGGCGGTGACTAATTGAGAACGAATCCCCATAACATTCCTCAGAAGAATAGACACAATGTTGGCACTGTGGTCATTCAGTAATGTTACAGACATCTATTCAAAAAGCGTATAATTATGTTATTGTAGACTGTTACTTTCTTTTTTCACTTCAAATGTTTATTTTTATTGTATAAGTTTCATACCTACATACAGTATGTATATTGTATATATATTGTATAAGTTTCATACCTACATACAGTATGTATATTGTATATATAGTATAAGTTTCATACCTACATACAGTATGTATATTGTATATATATTGTATAAGTTTCATACCTACATACAGTATGTATATTGTATATATATTGTATAAGTTTCATACCTACATACAGTATGTATATTGTATATATATTGTATAAGTTTCATACCTACATACAGTATGTATATTGTATATATATTGTATAAGTTTCATACCTACATACAGTATGTATATTGTATATATATTGTATAAGTTTCATACCTACATACAGTATGTATATTGTATATATATTGTATAAGTTTCATACCTACATACAGTATGTATATTGTTTTACTGAGTTTGTAGACTGTTACTTTCTGTAACTTAGACAACTCTGTGTGTGTTGTTTCAGAGAATGAGACAGAGTGTATTACAACGCAGTCGTCTGAGTTTCCAGAGGGGTTCTTCACACTACAGGAGAGGAAGGATGGAGGACTCCTCATACACTTTATGATCATATTTTACATGCTGCTGGCAGTTGCATTAGTCTGTGACGACTACTTCCTACCTTCTCTAGAACTTATCAGTGACCGTAAGTCACTCTGTGTGTTTGTGTGTTTGTGTGTGTGTGTGTGTGTGTGTGTGTGTGTGTGTGTGTGTGTGTGTGTGTGTGTGTGTGTGTGTGTGTGTGTGTGTGTGTGTGTGTGTGTGTGTGTGTGTGTGTGTGTGTGTGTGTGTGCGCGTGTGTGTGCGTGTGTGTGTGTGTGTGTGTGTGTGTGTGTGTGTGTGTGTGTGTGTGTGTGTGTGTGTGTGTGTGTGCGTGTGTTAAATGGCAACGTCTCTTGGTCCCCGTTCCAGGTCTGGGTCTATCTCAGGACGTAGCAGGAGCCACCTTTATGGCAGCAGGCAGCTCTGCTCCTGAAATGGTCACTGCCTTTCTGGGTACGTAAGGAATCTGAAACATAAGCACAACATTTAATTACTATGGTTTGCTGAGAATAACTGCACCTCACTACAATCATCATCCTCATCGTTGTCATCATCATCATCATGTGTTAACAACTGTGTGTGTGTGTGTGTGTGTGTGTGTGTGTGTGTGTGTGTGTGTGTGTGTGTGTGTGTGTGTGTGTGTGTGTGTGTGTGTGTGTGTGTGTGTGTGTGTGTGTGTGTATGTGTGTGTGTGTGTGTGTGTGTGTGTGTGTGTGTGTGCGTGTGTGTGTGTTGTCTTACCCAGGTGTGTTTGTGACAAAGGGAGACATCGGTGTGAGCACCATCGTAGGATCAGCTGTCTACAACCTCCTGGGGATCTGTGCTGCTTGTGGACTCCTGACCAAAGTGGTATGTGTACAGTACACACATTATGGGAAGCCTTACCTAACCATAAAGAGCTCAGTGGTATAATAATCATCCATTCCAGCCAGGGGCAGCTTTAGTAGGTCAAGGGGGGAGATGATTGCGTGTGTGTGTGTGTGTGTGTGTGTGTGTGTGTGTGTGTGTGTGTGTGTGTGTGTGTGTGTGTGTGTGTGTGTGTGTGTGTGTGTGTGTGTGTGTGTGTGTGTGTGTGTGTGTGTGTGTGTCGGGCCGGTCCTGGTCCGTTCTGCCGCCCACGTTGAAATCAGGTTCATTTTCGGTTCTGAATGAAAGTTGAAAAGACGTCTATGTTTGGGCCATATCATACCGGTCCAAATCTGAACCAAGCCTAAACGTCTATGATTGGTTAAGATTTGGTCGCATGTGTCGCATGAAATAAACTCTTCTGAATGCCCATCCATGTGGTAGGCCCACCGATTGTCAAACAGGCCGTTGCATTGGCTTTCTTAGTCCTGATTCCTGTGATTTGGCTATTTAAGCTCTGAATATCAGCTACCCAACTTTATCAGGAGGAGATATCTCTATTTGCAGTGTGTTATTACAGCTGGAAATGCACAAGTATTTTCTTCTTTGCTATGATCAGCTCATCATAAATGTCTGGATACAAACCTGAAACCACTGATCATGACAGTTTGGCCCACGAGATGAATCTCCTGGACAGCAGTTGTGAGTAGCCTGATTGTCCGTTTTACTTTGACCTGTCCTGTTTTTAGGGTACGTTGTTTGTTAACATGTCGGCGCAATTTTTATTTGATTGGGCGCCATTTAGGTTAAACTACTTGATTGGAACAACCTGCATGATGTAAGAAGTTTCTGTCTATTTACATTGTCGTACATTTTATCTCCAGCCTGTGAGCTACAAGCAGGTAGCCTAGTGGTTAGAGCATTGGGCCAGTAACCGAAAGGTTGCTGGATCGAATCCCTGAGCTGACAAGGTAAAAATATGTTGTTCTGCCCCTGAGCAAGGCAGTTAACCCACTGTTCCCCGGGTGCTGAAGACGTGGATGTCGATTAAGGCAGCCCCCTGCACCTCTCTGATTCAGAGGGGTTGGGTTAAATGCGGAAGACACATTTCAGTTGAATACATTCAGTTGGACAACTGACTAGGTATCCCCCTTTCCCTTACAGAAAAGGCCACATATTCTTTCTACCATATCCTATATGTGCTAGATGATTTGCCTGACAGAATGTTAGTAGAGCGCTCCAAAGGGCGGCATCAGCGCTGACCTAAAAAGCCCATATTCAACTGGTTGAGAGAAATTGACATTGTTTGGGCAGAACTATGTGAGGTTTAATGTGTTGCTGGAGGTGCATCTAGTCAATCTGCCACCATAGGCGGTCGCCTAATGAGCAGGTGTGTGTGTGTGTGTGTGTGTGTGTGTGTGTGTGTGTGTGTGTGTGTGTGTGTGTGTGTGTGTGTGTGTGTGTGTGTGTGTGTACTATAAGCTGTAAACAGTGTGTTTTCTGTCCTAGGTGGGTCGTCTGACCTGTTGGCCTCTGTTCCGGGACTGTCTAGCTTACGCCATCTCTATCTCTGCTGTTATAGCCATCATTTCAGACAACAAAGTCTACTGGTAAGTGTGTGTGTGTGTGTGTGTGTGTGTGTGTGTGTGTGTGTGTGTGTGTGTGTGTGTGTGTGTGTGTGTGTGTGTGTGTGTGTGTGTGTGTGTGTGTGTGTGTGTGTGTGTGTGTGTGTGTGTGTGTGTGTGTGTGTGTGGTGTAGGTGCGGTGTAGCTAGTGCCTTCTGTGTGTGTAGGGAGTGCCTTCTGTGTGTGTTTGCAACAGTACAACTTCTCCAGGAAAGTGGAAGTTTTACATGTCATTGAGAATTTATTGTCTTTGATAATAAAGTTAAAGTGCCCTGTGTGTACTGGTAAGTATCTGTGTTCAACTCCACTTCCTCAATCTCAGCATGCAGTAACACTTTACAGCCCAGCGGTATGATACTAATCATCAACAATCCTCCTAGGTACACAACCTTCCTATTTTATTATTGCCTGATACAGAGTCATAAACCAATCAGTTCAAATATACATGTACAAGTGATTGTATTCGTTTTTTATTAGCATTTGACTCTCCTCTTCCCTCCTCTCTTCTCCTTTCCTCAAATCTCCTTCCCTCCCCTCTTCTCTTCTCTCCTCTCCTCCCGTCTCCTCTCCTCCCCTCCCCACCCCTCTCCTCCCCTCCCTCTCCTCCACTCTCCCCAGGTATGATGCAGCCTGTCTGTTGCTGGTCTATGGGGTGTACATCGTAGTGTTGTGTTTTGACCTGAGGATCAGTGAGTGTGTTCTGAGGAGGTTCAGCCCCTGCTGTACTTGCCTGGGGAAAGGTTCCGGGGATCACAGCGAGACACAGCCATTGGTCGACACCACTCTGAGGGTCCACAGACGTTCTAGAAGCGACAGCGGAATCTTCCAGGATGATTCAGGATACTCACACATTTCCCTCAGTCTGCACGGCCTGAATGAGATACCAGAGGGTAGCTGACTCTATCTGTCATGTAAAAGTTTTAAAGTATTTGGTTTTAAATATACTTAAGTAATCAAAAGTAAATATAATTGCGAAAATATACAATTAAAAATTACTTATATTAAGCAAACCAGACGGCATAATGTTCTTGTTTTTTAAATTTACGGATAGCCAGAGGCACGCTCCAACACTCAGACATAATTTACAAACTAAGCATGTGTTTAGTGAGTCCCCCAGATCAGAGGCAGTAGGGATGACCAGGGATGTTCTCTTAATAAGTGTGTGAATTAGACCATTTCTTGTCCTGCTAAGCATACAGGATGTAACGACTACTTTTGGGTGTCAGGGAAATGTATGGAGTAAAAAGTATATAATATTCTTTAGCATTGTGGTGAAGTAAAAGCAAAAGTTCTCAAAAATATAAATAGTAAAGTAAAGAACAGATACCCCAAAAAACTACTTAAGTAGTACTTATTTCTTGTTTGTACTTGTTTCTTATGTACTTTACACCACTACTACACACACACACACACACACACACACACACACACACACACCGCTCTGGTATATGACACATTGATGCCATGCAGACTGAGGAAGGTGTGTGTGTATGTGTGTGTGTGTGTTGATGTGTGTGTTGATGTGTGTGTGTGTGTGTGTGTGTGTGTGTGTGTGTGTGTGTGTGTGTGTGTGTGTGTGTGTGTGTGTGTGTGTGTGTGTGTGTGTGTGTGTGTGTGTGTGTGTGTGTGTGTGTGTGTGTGTGTGTGTGTGTGTGTGTGTGAGGGCGATTTACTCCAGTGGGGAGTTTGCGGGGACAGAGGAGAGCAAATTACAACAATTTTCCTGCCAAGCAACAACAACACAGCAAGAGGTGCCGCTAATCAAAACACAGATCTGAGAATCACACACACACACATATTTTCTCTTGAACGCTTTCTCTGGCTTCTACATAAAATGTCACAATTTCTGTGAGAACTTTTTCAAGTACATCACACCTGTGTGTTTCATATGAGAACAGGGATTGACACCCCTTGTGTTTTCTCTCTCTGTGTGTGTGTTCCAGACCACAAGAGTGTGTTCTCAATGCCAGAGAATGACCTGAAGCGAATCCTGTGGGTGCTGTCCCTCCCGGCCATCGTGATTCTCTACCTGACGATTCCAGACTGCAGGAGACGGTTCTGGAAAAAATGGTTCATGTTCACCTTCTTTATGTCCGCTGTCTGGATCTCAGCCTTCACATATGTACTGGTCTGGATGGTCACTATCGTAGGTAAATATATATATATATATATATACACACTACCGTTCAAAAGTTTGGGGTCACTTAGAAATGTCCTTGTTTTTTAAATAAAAACACAATTTTGGTCCATTAAAATAACATCAAATTGATCAGAAATACAGTGTAGACATTGTTAATGTTGTAAATGACTATTGTAGCTGGAAACAGCAGATTTTATATACATAGGCGCACAGAGGCCCATTATCAGCAACCATCACTCCTGTGTTCCAATGGCACGTTGTATTAGCTAATCCAAGTTTATAATTTTAAAAGGCTAATTGATCATTAGAAAACCCTTTTGCAATTATGTTAGCACAGCTGAAAACTGTTGTTCTGATTAAAGAAGCAATAAAACTGTCTTTCTTAAGACTAGTAGAGTATCTGGAGCATCAGCATTTGTGGGTTCGATTACAGGCTCAAAATGGCCAGAAACAAAAAACTTTCTTCGGAAACTCGTCAGTCTATTCTTGTTCTGAGAAATGAAGGCTATTCCATGCGAGAAATTGCCAAGAAACTGAAGATCTCGTACAACGCTGTGTACTACTCCCTTCACAGAACAGTGCAAACTAGCTCTAAGTTCCTCTGTCCAGTGTCTGTGTTCTTTTGCCCATCTAATATTTTCTTTTTATTGGCCAGTCCGAGATATGGCTTTTTCTTTGCAACTCTGCGTAGAAGGCCAGCATCCCCGGAGTCGCCTCTTCACTGTTAACATTGAGACTGATGTTTTCTGGGTACTATTTAATGAAGCTGCCATTTTGTTATGTTACAGCCTTATTCTAAAATGTATAACATTTTTGTTTAATCCTTAGCAATCTACACACAATAGCCCATAATGACAAAGCTAAAACAGTTAGTTTTTTTGGCAAATTTATAAAAAATAAAAACAGAAATACCTTATTTGGGGAAGGGTACCAAAAAATGTCTGCAGCATTGAAGGTCCTCAAGAACACAGTGGCCTCCATCATTCTTAAATGGATGCATTTTGGAACCATCAAGACTCTTCCTAGAGCTGGCTGCCCGGCCAAAATGAGCAATCGGGGAGAAGGGCCTTGGTCTGTGACGTGACCAAGAACCCGATGGTCACTCTGACAGAGCTCCAGAGTTCCTCTGTGGAGATGGGAGAACCTTCCAGAAGGACAACCATCTCTGCAGCACTCCACCAATCAGGCGTTTATGCTAGAGTGGCCAGACGGAAGCCACTCCTCAGTAAAAGGCACATGACATCCCACTTGGAGTTTGCCAAAAGGCACCTAAAGACTCTCAGAGAATGAGAAACAAGATTCTGTGCTCTGATGAAACCAAGATTGAACTCTTTGGACTGAATGCCAAGCGTCACGTCTGGAGGAAACCTGGTACCATCCCTACGGTGAAGCATGGTGGTGGCAGCATCATGCTGTGGGGGTGTTTTTCAGCCGCAGGGACTGGGAGACTAGTCAGGATCGAGGCAAAGATGAATGGAGCAAAGTACAGAGAGATCCTGATGAAAACCTGCTCCAGAGCGCTCAGGACCTCAGACTAGGGCAAAGGTTCACCTTCCAACAGGACAACAACCCTAAGCACACAGCCAAGACAACACAGGAGTGACTTTGGGACAAGTCTCTGAATGTCCTTGAGTGGCCTTGCCAGAGCCCGGAGTTGAACCTGATCGAACATCTCTGGAGAGACCTGAAATAGCTGTGCAGCAACGCTCCCTGTCTAACCTGACAGAGCTTGAGAGGATCTGCAGAGAAGAATGGGAGAAACTCCCCAAATACATGTGTACCAAGCTTGTAGCGTCATACCCAAGAAGACTCAAGGCTGTAATCGCTTCCAAAGGTGCTTCAACAAAGTACTGAGTAAAGGGACTGAATACTTATGTAAATATGATATTTCAGTTTTTTATTTTTTATAAATTAGCAAAAATGTCTAAAAACCTGTTTTTGCTTTGTCATTATGGGCTATTGTGTGTAGATTGATGAGGGGGGGGAATTATTCAATACATTTTTGAATAATGCTGTAACCTAACAAAATGTTGAAAAAGTTAAGGGGTCTGAATACTTTCCCAAGGCACTGTATATACTGTATATATATATAAACACTGGTCTGGAGTGTCACTATCGTAAGTAAATATATACATATTGATCACTAGGTAAGTCAGGCTCCTCTACATCAGTGTTACCAATGTCTGACGTCAGACAAAGTGACGATTCCCTCTGCATTGTCTGGTTAAGGGACGAGCTTTGCGTAGGAGTGACGCCACCTGTCGGATGTCAATGTCATTTTTATCAATGCTTTTCACAATATATCCTCAATACACAATACATCCTTCCTCAATATATTGCCTTCGGCGCTGTGTACACTCAGGTTGTACATCTGATGTACAACACATTTGACACAATGTTTGAGTTTGTCTGAACCGTTGTTGTGTCTACACAACAATTGTGTAACTATTTCTGTGCAAATGTGTTGTAACTTAGTGGTATAACTTGTGTGTGTATGTGGTCTAAGTGCCTGCTTCCAGACTGCAGGTGTTATTGAGCAAAACATTTGCAGTTTTTACATGAAAAGAAGGAATCACATTAGTTTAAACCCTTTTCATGTTACTCAATCAGAGAGTTAAGGAAGTCCAAACGAGGAGGTGTAGAAAGTGTATGAGAACATGTCAGATGTTAGAGTCGAGTCACATGCTGATTCCTGGGATTCCAGAGCAGAGCTGGGTCCTACAGGCTTAGTGGAGGTCCAATGGCCCGGTGGCCAGACACTAGCCCAGCCAGCACCGGGATTACACACAGACACGCACACACGCATGGATACACACACGTGTGAACGCATGCACACATGCAGACGCATGCAAATGAAGGCACATCAAACGCAGGTACACTTAAACACATTAAACACAGACGCAGGTACACTTAAACACATTAAACACAGACGCAGGTACACTTAAACACATTAAACACTGACGCAGGTACACTTAAACACATTAAACACAGACGCAGGTACACTTAAACACATTAAACACAGACGCAGGTACACTTATACACATTAAACACAGACGCAGGTACACTTAAACACATTAAACACAGACGCAGGTACACTTAAACACATTAAACACAGACGCAGGTACACTTAAACACATTAAACACAAACGCAGGTACACTTAAACACATTAAACACAGACGCAGGTACACTTAAACACATTAAACACAAACGCAGGTACACTTAAACACATTAAACACAGACGCAGGTACACTTAAAACACATTAAACACTGATGCAGGTACACTTAAACACATTAAACACTGACGCAGACATGGACAGACGCACGTACACACACAACATGCACACATTCGCAACGCGTGCACACACACACACACAGACGCACACACACAGCAGTCAGATTACCGCCTGCTTCACCTCACAAACTGCATGGCTGCCAGGAGACGTCATGTGAGCTTCGGGTGGGAGTAGCCTCTAGGCACAGATCTAGGATCAGCTATCCCCAAGCTTTACCATTACAGAGAAAACACAAAGAACTGACCTTACATCAGCGTTGAGGACTGATGTTGTCATGTGACGTTGGTAGGCATGAGAGTATAATGGGATTATTATGTTTTAACCTTCAGAACAGCTCACATGAGAGAGAGAGAGAGAGAGAGAGAGAGAGAGAGAGAGAGAGAGAGAGAGAGAGAGAGAGAGAGAGAGAGAGAGAGAGAGAGAGAGAGAGAGAGGGGAGGGGGGTGAGAGAGATGGAGGGGGGAGGGGTGGGGTGAGAAAGAGGGAGATGGGGGAGAGAAAATAAAGAGTTCATCAATGGGGGAATGTGTGTGTATTTCCCTGTGGTTATTCTCTGTCGTCTGAACTTTGTAATGTGACCAGTAAGGCTTGGGATTTGTGAGGAGGTACAGGGTGGAAAGATGGAAGAAGGGATGGAGGGAGGGATGAGAGAGAGATGGGCTCCCGAGTGGCGCAGCGGTCTAAGGCACTGCATCTCAGTGCTAGAGGCGTCACTACAGATCCTGGTTTGATTCCAAGCTGTATCACAACCGGCTGTGATTGGGAGTCCCATAGGGTGGTGCACAATTGGCCCAGCGTCGCCTGGGTTACTGTTTGGCTGGGGTAGGCCATCATTGTAAATAAGAATTTGTTCTTGACTGACTTGCCTAGTTAAATAAAGGTTAAATAAAATAAAATGGGGAAGGGAGGACTCCTTTAAAGTAGTGTTTCAAAACCATTTTGCACTGTTGTCCACCTGAAGCCTTTCTTATTGTGTTCCCTGTGCTTTATCTACCT
The DNA here is from genome assembly GCF_029448725.1 of Salvelinus fontinalis. Classification (NCBI taxonomy): domain Eukaryota; kingdom Metazoa; phylum Chordata; class Actinopteri; order Salmoniformes; family Salmonidae; genus Salvelinus; species Salvelinus fontinalis. Next base: position 149,836 of record NW_026600606.1, on the reverse strand, counting down.
ACATCATGTGTGTTATATCTACCTGTATCATGTGTGTTATATCTACCTGTATCATGTGTGTTATCTCTACCTACATCATGTGTGTTATATCTACCTACATCATGTGTGTTATCTCTACCTGTATCATGTGTGTTATCTCTACCTGTATCCTGTGTGTTATATCTACCTGTATCCTGTGTGTTATATCTACCTGTATCATGTGTGTTATCTCTACCTGTATCCTGTGTGTTATATCTACCTGTATCATGTGTGTTATATCTACCTACATCATGTGTGTTATATCTACCTGTATCCTGTGTGTTATATCTACCTACATCATGTGTGTTATATCTACCTGTATCATGTGTGTTATATCTACCTACATCATGTGTGTTATATCTACCTGTATCATGTGTGTTATATCTACCTGTATCATGTGTGTTATCTCTACCTACATCATGTGTGTTATATCTACCTGCATCATGTGTGTTATATCTACCTGTATCATGTGTGTTATCTCTACCTGTATCATGTGTGTTATATCTACCTACATCATGTGCGTTATATCTACCTGTATCATGTGTGTTATATCTACCTGTATCCTGTGTGTTATATCTACCTACATCATGTGTGTTATATCTACCTGCATCATGTGTGTTATATCTACCTACATCATGTGTGTTATATCTACCTGTATCATGTGTGTTATATCTACCTGTATCCTGTGTGTTATCTCTACCTGTATCATGTGTGTTATATCTACCTACATCATGTGTGTTATATCTACCTGTATCATGTGTGTTATATCTACCTGTATCATGTGTGTTATATCTACCTACATCATGTGTGTTATCTCTACCTGTATCATGTGTGTTATATCTACCTACATCATGTGTGTTATCTCTACCTGTATCATGTGTGTTATCTCTACCTGTATCATGTGTGTTTTATCTACCTGTATCATGTGTGTTATATCTACCTGTATCCTGTGTGTTATATCTACCTACATCATGTGTGTTATCTCTACCTGTATCATGTGTGTTATCTCTACCTGTATCATGTGTGTTTTATCTACCTGTATCATGTGTGTTATATCTACCTACATCATGTGTGTTATCTCTACCTGTATCATGTGTGTTATATCTACCTGCATCATGTGTGTTATATCTACCTACATCATGTGTGTTATATCTACCTGTATCCTGTGTGTTATCTCTACCTGTATCATGTGTGTTATATCTACCTACATCATGTGTGTTATATCTACCTGTATCATGTGTGTTATCTCTACCTGTATCCTGTGTGTTATATCTACCTGTATCATGTGTGTTATATCTACCTGTATCATGTGTGTTATATCTACCTACATCATGTGTGTTATATCTATCTGTATCATGTGTGTTATATCTACCTGTATCCTGTGTGTTATATCTACCTGTATCATGTGTGTTATCTCTACCTGTATCATGTGTGTTATATCTACCTACATCATGTGTGTTATCTCTACCTGTATCATGTGTGTTATCTCTACCTGTATTATGTGTGTTATATCTACCTACATCATGTGTGTTATATCTACCTGTATCATGTGTGTTATATCTACCTGTATCATGTGTGTTATATCTACCTACATCATGTGTGTTATCTCTACCTGTATCATGTGTGTTATATCTACCTACATCATGTGTGTTATCTCTACCTGTATCATGTGTGTTATCTCTACCTGTATCATGTGTGTTTTACCTACCTGTATCATGTGTGTTATATCTACCTGTATCCTGTGTGTTATATCTACCTACATCATGTGTGTTATCTCTACCTGTATCATGTGTGTTATCTCTACCTGTATCATGTGTGTTTTATCTACCTGTATCATGTGTGTTATATCTACCTGTATCCTGTGTGTTATATCTACCTACATCATGTGTGTTATATCTACCTGTATCATGTGTGTTATATCTACCTATATCCTGTGTGTTATCTCTACCTGTATCCTGTGTGTTATCTCTACCTGTATCCTGTGTGTTTTATCTACCTGTATCATGTGTGTTATATCTACCTGTATCATGTGTGTTATATCTACCTATATCATGTGTGTTATATCTACCTTTATCATGTGTGTTATATCTACCTGTATCTTGTGTGTTATCTCTACCTGTATCATGTGTGTTATATCTACCTGCATCATGTGTGTTATATCTACCTGTATCATGTGTGTTATCTATACCTGTATCCTGTGTGTTATATCTACCTGCATCATGTGTGTTATATCTACCTGTAACCTGTGTGTTATCTCTACCTGTATCATGTGTGTTTTATCTACCTGCATCATGTGTGTTATATCTACCTGTATCATGTGTGTTATCTCTACCTACATCATGTGTGTTATATCTACCTGTATCATGTGTGTTATATCTACCTGTATCATGTGTGTTATCTCTACCTGTATCATGTGTGTTTTATCTACCTGCATCATGTGTGTTATATCTACCTGTATCATGTGTGTTATCTCTACCTACATCATGTGTGTTATATCTACCTGTATCATGTGTGTTATCTCTACCTGTATCATGTGTGTTATATCTACCTACATCATGTGTGTTATATCTACCTGTATCATGTGTGTTATCTCTACCTGTATCATGTGTGTTATATCTACCTACATCATGTGTGTTATATCTACCTACATCATGTGTGTTATCTCTACCTGTATCATGTGTGTTATCTCTACCTGTATCCTGTGTGTTATCTCTACCTGTATCCTGTGTGTTATCTCTACCTGTATCCTGTGTGTTATCTCTACCTGTATCATGTGTGTTATCTCTACCTACATCATGTGTGTTATATCTACCTACATCATGTGTGTTATATCTACCTGTATCATGTGTGTTATATCTACCTGTATCCTGTGTGTTTTATCTACCTGTATCATGTGTGTTATCGCTACCTGTATCCTGTGTGTTATCTCTACCTGTATCATGTGTGTTATCTCTACCTGTATCGTGTGTTATCTCTACTTGTATCATATGTGTTATCTCTACTTGTGTCCTGTGTGTTATATCTACCTGTATCGTGTGTTATCTCTACCTGTAACCTGTGTGTTATCTTTACCTGTATCCTGTGTGTTATCTCTACCTGTATCGTGTGTTATCTCTACTTGTATCCTGTGTGTCATCTGTACCTGTAACCTGTGTGTTATCTCTACCTGTATCCTGTGTGTTATCTCTACCTGTATCCTGTGTGTTATCTCTACCGGTGTCCTGTGTGTTATCTCTACCTGTGTCATGTGTGTTATCTCTACCTGTATCCTGTGTGTTATCTCTACTTGAATCCTGTGTGTTTTATCTACCTGTATCCTGTGTGTTATCTCTACCTGTATCCTGTGTGTTTTATCTACCTGTATCATGTGTGTTATCGCTACCTGTATCATGTGTGTTATATCTACCTACATCATATGTGTTATATCTACCTGTATCATGTGTGTTATATCTACCTGTATCATGTGTGTTATCTCTACCTGTATCCTGTGTGTTATATCTACCTGTATCCTGTGTGTTATATCTACCTGTATCATGTGTGTTATCTCTACCTGTATCATGTGTGTTATATCTACCTGTATCCTGTGTGTTATATCTACCTGTATCATGTGTGTTATATCTACCTGTATCCTGTGTGTTATATCTACCTGTATCCTGTGTGTTTTATCTACCTGTATCATGTGTGTTATCTCTACCTGTATCTTGTGTGTTATATCTACCTACATCATGTGTGCTATCTCTACCTGTATCATGTGTGTTATATCTACCTGTATCCTGTGTGTTATCTCTACCTGTATCATGTGTGTTATATCTACCAGTATCATGTGTGTTATATCTACCTGTATCATGTGTGTTATCTCTACCTGCATCATGTGTGTTATATCTACCTACATCATGTGTGTTATCTCTACCTGTGTCCTGTGTGTTATCTCTACCTGTATCCTGTGTGTTATCTCTACCTGTATCATGTGTGTTATATCTACCTGTATCATGTGTGTTATCTCTACCTGTATCATGTGTGTTTTATCTACCTACATCATGTGTGTTATATCTACCTACATCATGTGTGTTATCTCTACCTGTATCATGTGTGTTTTATCTACCTACATCATGTGTGTTATATCTACCTACATCATGTGTGTTATATCTACCTGTATCCTGTGTGTTATATCTACCTACATCATGTGTGTTATATCTACCTGTATCATGTGTGTTATATCTACCTACATCATGTGTGTTATATCTACCTGTAACCTGTGTGTTATATCTACCTGTATCATATGTGTTATCTCTACCTGTATCCTGTGTGTTATATCTACCTGCATCATGTGTGTTATATCTACCTGTATCATGTGTGTTATCTCTACCTACATCATGTGTGTTATATCTACCTGTATCATGTGTGTTATATCTACCTGTATCATGTGTGTTATCTCTACCTGTATCCTGTGTGTTATATCTACCTGTATCCTGTGTGTTATCTCTACCTGTATCATGTGTGTTATATCTACCTACATCATGTGTGTTTTATCTACCTGTATCATGTGTGTTATATCTACCTACATCATTTGTGTTATATCTACCTACATCATGTGTGTTATATCTACCTGTATCATGTGTGTTTTATCTACCTGTATCATGTGTGTTTTATCTACCTGTATCATGTGTGTTATATCTACCTGTATCATGTGTGTTAAATCTACCTGTATCATGTGTGTTATATCTACCTGTATCATGTGTGTTATATCTACCTGTATCATGTGTGTTTTATCTACCTGTATCATGTGTGTTATATCTACCTACATCATGTGTGTTATATCTACCTACATCATGTGTGTTATCTCTACCTGTATCCTGTGTGTTATATCTACCTGTATCCTGTGTGTTTTATCTACCTGTATCCTGTGTGTTATCTCTACCTGTATCATGTGTGTTATCTCTACCTGTATCCTGTGTGTTATATCTACCTGTATCCTGTGTGTTTTATCTACCTGTATCCTGTGTGTTATCTCTACCTGTATCCTGTGTGTTTTATCTACCTGTATCCTGTGTGTTATCTCTACCTGTATCCTGTGTGTTATATCTACCTGTATCCTGTGTGTTTTATCTACCTGTATCATGTGTGTTTTATCTACCTGTATCCTGTGTGTTATATCTACCTGTATCATGTGTGTTATCTCTACCTGTATCATGTGTGTTTTATCTACCTACATCATATGTGTTATCTCTACCTACATCATGTGTGTTATATCTACCTGTATCATGTGTGTTATATCTACCTGCATCATGTGTGTTATCTCTACCTGCATCATGTGTGTTATCTCTACCTGTATCCTGTGTGTTATCTCTACCTGTATCCTGTGTGTTATCTCTACCTGTATCATGTGTGTTATATCTACCTGTATCATGTGTGTTATCTCTACCTGTATCATGTGTGTTATCTCTACCTGTATCATGTGTGTTATCTCTACCTGTATCCTGTGTGTTATCTCTACCTGTATCCTGTGTGTTATCTCTACCTACATCATGTGTGTTATATCTACCTGTATCATGTGTGTTATATCTACCTACATCATGTGTGTTATATCTACCTACATCATGTGTGTTATATCTACCTACATCATGTGTGTTATCTCTACCTGTATCATGTGTGTTTTATCTACCTACATCATGTGTGTTATATCTACCTACATCATGTGTGTTATATCTACCTGTATCCTGTGTGTTATATCTACCTACATCATGTGTGTTATATCTACCTGTATCATGTGTGTTATATCTACCTACATCATGTGTGTTATATCTACCTGTAACCTGTGTGTTATATCTACCTGTATCATATGTGTTATCTCTACCTGTATCCTGTGTGTTATATCTACCTGCATCATGTGTGTTATATCTACCTGTATCATGTGTGTTATCTCTACCTACATCATGTGTGTTATATCTACCTGTATCATGTGTGTTATATCTACCTGTATCATGTTTGTTATCTCTACCTGTATCCTGTGTGTTATATCTACCTGTATCATGTGTGTTATATCTACCTGTATCCTGTGTGTTATCTCTACCTGTATCATGTGTGTTATATCTACCTACATCATGTGTGTTTTATCTACCTGTATCATGTGTGTTATATCTACCTACATCATTTGTGTTATATCTACCTACATCATGTGTGTTATATCTACCTGTATCATGTGTGTTTTATCTACCTGTATCATGTGTGTTTTATCTACCTGTATCATGTGTGTTATATCTACCTGTATCATGTGTGTTATATCTACCTGTATCATGTGTGTTATATCTACCTGTATCATGTGTGTTATATCTACCTGTATCATGTGTGTTTTATCTACCTGTATCATGTGTGTTATATCTACCTACATCATGTGTGTTATATCTACCTACATCATGTGTGTTATCTCTACCTGTATCCTGTGTGTTATATCTACCTGTATCCTGTGTGTTTTATCTACCTGTATCCTGTGTGTTATCTCTACCTGTATCATGTGTGTTATCTCTACCTGTATCCTGTGTGTTATATCTACCTGTATCCTGTGTGTTTTATCTACCTGTATCCTGTGTGTTATCTCTACCTGTATCCTGTGTGTTTTATCTACCTGTATCCTGTGTGTTATCTCTACCTGTATCCTGTGTGTTATATCTACCTGTATCATGTGTGTTTTATCTACCTGTATCATGTGTGTTTTATCTACCTGTATCCTGTGTGTTATATCTACCTGTATCATGTGTGTTATCTCTACCTGTATCATGTGTGTTTTATCTACCTACATCATATGTGTTATCTCTACCTACATCATGTGTGTTATATCTACCTGTATCATGTGTGTTATATCTACCTGCATCATGTGTGTTATCTCTACCTGCATCATGTGTGTTATCTCTACCTGTATCCTGTGTGTTATCTCTACCTGTATCCTGTGTGTTATCTCTACCTGTATCATGTGTGTTATATCTACCTGTATCATGTGTGTTATCTCTACCTGTATCATGTGTGTTATCTCTACCTGTATCATGTGTGTTATCTCTACCTGTATCCTGTGTGTTATCTCTACCTGTATCCTGTGTGTTATCTCTACCTACATCATGTGTGTTATATCTACCTGTATCATGTGTGTTATATCTACCTACATCATGTGTGTTATATCTACCTACATCATGTGTGTTATATCTACCTACATCATGTGTGTTATATCTACCTGTATCATGTGTGTTATATCTACCTGTATCATGTGTGTTATCTCTACCTGTATCCTGTGTGTTATATCTACCTGTATCCTGTGTGTTATCTCTACCTGTATCCTGTGTGTTATATCTACCTGTATCCTGTGTGTTATCTCTACCTGTATCCTGTGTGTTATATCTACCTACATCATGTGTGTTTTATCTACCTGCATCATGTGTGTTATATCTACCTACATCATGTGTGTTATATCTACCTGTATCATGTGTGTTATCTCTACCTGTATCCTGTGTGTTATATCTACCTGCATCATGTGTGTTATATCTACCTGTATCATGTGTGTTATCTACCTGTATCCTGTGTGTGTTATCTACCTGTATCCTGTGTGTTTTATCTACCTGTATCCTGTGTGTTATATCTACCTGCATCATGTGTGTTATATCTACCTGTATCATGTGTGTTATATCTACCTGTATCATGTGTGTTTTATCTACCTACATCATGTGTGTTATATCTACCTACATCATGTGTGTTATATCTACCTACATCATGTGTGTTATATCTACCTGCATCATGTGTGTTATATCTACCTGCATCATGTGTGTTATATCTTCCTACATCATGTGTGTTATATCTACCTACATCATGTGTGTTATATCTACCTGCATCATGTGTGTTATATCTACCTGTATCATGTGTGTTATATCTTCCTACATCATGTGTGTTATATCTACCTACATCATGTGTGTTATCTCTACCTGTATCATGTGTGTTATATCTACCTGCATCATGTGTGTTATATCTACCTGCATCATGTGTGTTATATCTTCCTACATCATGTGTGTTATATCTACCTACATCATGTGTGTTATATCTACCTGCATCATGTGTGTTATATCTTCCTACATCATGTGTGTTATATCTACCTACATCATGTGTGTTATCTCTACCTGTATCATGTGTGTTATATCTACCTACATCATGTGTGTTATATCTACCTGCATCATGTGTGTTATATCTTCCTACATCATGTGTGTTATATCTACCTGCATCATGTGTGTTATATCTACCTGCATCATGTGTGTTATATCTTCCTACATCATGTGTGTTATATCTACCTACATCATGTGTGTTATATCTACCTACATCATGTGTGTTATATCTACCTGTATCATGTGTGTTATATCTACCTGTATCATGTGTGTTATCTCTACCTGTATCATGTGTGTTATATCTACCTGTATCCTGTGTGTTATCTCTACCTGTATCCTGTGTGTTATATCTACCTGTATCCTGTGTGTTATATCTACCTACATCATGTGTGTTATCTCTACCTGTATCCTGTGTGTTATATCTACCTGTATCATGTGTGTTTTATCTACCTGTATCATGTGTGTTTTATCTACCTACATCATGTGTGTTATATCTACCTACATCATGTGTGTTTTATCTACCTGTATCATGTGTGTTATCTCTACCTGTATCATGTGTGTTTTATCTACCTGTATCATGTGTGTTTTATCTACCTGTATCATGTGTGTTATATCTACCTGTATCATGTGTGTTATCTCTACCTGTATCATGTGTGTTTTATCTACCTGTATCATGTGTTATATCTACCTGTATCATGTGTGTTATATCTACCTACATCATGTGTGCTATCTCTACCTGTATCATGTGTGTTTTATCTACCTGTATCATGTGTTATCTCTACCTGTATCATGTGTGTTATATCTACCTACATCATGTGTGTTATATCTACCTACATCATATGTGTTATCTCTACCTGTATCATGTGTGTTATATCTACCTGCATCATGTGTGTTTTATCTACCTGTATCATGTGTGTTTTATCTACCTACATCATGTGTGTTATATCTACCTGTATCATGTGTGTTTTATCTACCTGTATCCTGTGTGTTATATCTACCTACATCATGTGTGTTATATCTACCTACATCATGTGTGTTTTATCTACCTGTATCATGTGTGTTATCTCTACCTGTATCATGTGTGTTTTATCTACCTGTATCATGTGTGTTATATCTACCTACATCATATGTGTTATATCTACCTGTATCATGTGTGTTATATCTACCTGTATCATGTGTGTTATCTCTACCTGTATCCTGTGTGTTATATCTACCTGTATCCTGTGTGTTATATCTACCTGTATCATGTGTGTTATCTCTACCTGTATCATGTGTGTTATATCTACCTGTATCCTGTGTGTTATATCTACCTGTATCATGTGTGTTATATCTACCTGTATCCTGTGTGTTATATCTACCTGTATCCTGTGTGTTTTATCTACCTGTATCATGTGTGTTATCTCTACCTGTATCCTGTGTGTTATATCTACCTACATCATGTGTGCTATCTCTACCTGTATCATGTGTGTTATATCTACCTGTATCCTGTGTGTTATCTCTACCTGTATCATGTGTGTTATATCTACCAGTATCATGTGTGTTATCTCTACCTGTATCCTGTGTGTTATCTCTACCTGTATCCTGTGTGTTATCTCTACCTGTATCATGTGTGTTATATCTACCTGTATCATGTGTGTTATCTCTACCTGTATCATGTGTGTTATCTCTACCTGTATCATGTGTGTTATCTCTACCTGTATCCTGTGTGTTATCTCTACCTGTATCCTGTGTGTTATCTCTACCTACATCATGTGTGTTATATCTACCTGTATCATGTGTGTTATATCTACCTACATCATGTGTGTTATATCTACCTACATCATGTGTATTATATCTACCTACATCATGTGTGTTATATCTACCTGTATCATGTGTGTTATATCTACCTGTATCATGTGTGTTATCTCTACCTGTATCCTGTGTGTTATATCTACCTGTATCCTGTGTGTTATCTCTACCTGTATCCTGTGTGTTATATCTACCTGTATCCTGTGTGTTATCTCTACCTGTATCCTGTGTGTTATATCTACCTACATCATGTGTGTTTTATCTACCTGCATCATGTGTGTTATATCTACCTACATCATGTGTGTTATATCTACCTGTATCATGTGTGTTATCTCTACCTGTATCCTGTGTGTTATATCTAGCTGCATCATGTGTGTTATATCTACCTGTATCATGTGTGTTATCTACCTGTATCCTGTGTGTGTTATCTACCTGTATCCTGTGTGTTTTATCTACCTGTATCCTGTGTGTTATATCTACCTGCATCATGTGTGTTATATCTACCTGTATCATGTGTGTTATATCTACCTGTATCATGTGTGTTTTATCTACCTACATCATGTGTGTTATATCTACCTACATCATGTGTGTTATATCTACCTACATCATGTGTGTTATATCTACCTGCATCATGTGTGTTATATCTACCTGCATCATGTGTGTTATATCTTCCTACATCATGTGTGTTATATCTACCTACATCATGTGTGTTATATCTACCTGCATCATGTGTGTTATATCTACCTGTATCATGTGTGTTATATCTTCCTACATCATGTGTGTTATATCTACCTACATCATGTGTGTTATCTCTACCTGTATCATGTGTGTTATATCTACCTGCATCATGTGTGTTATATCTACCTGCATCATGTGTGTTATATCTTCCTACATCATGTGTGTTATATCTACCTACATCATGTGTGTTATATCTACCTGCATCATGTGTGTTATATCTTCCTACATCATGTGTGTTATATCTACCTACATCATGTGTGTTATCTCTACCTGTATCATGTGTGTTATATCTACCTGCATCATGTGTGTTATATCTACCTGCATCATGTGTGTTATATCTTCCTACATCATGTGTGTTATATCTACCTGCATCATGTGTGTTATATCTACCTGCATCATGTGTGTTATATCTTCCTACATCATGTGTGTTATATCTACCTACATCATGTGTGTTATATCTACCTACATCATGTGTGTTATATCTACCTGTATCATGTGTGTTATATCTACCTGTATCATGTGTGTTATCTCTACCTGTATCATGTGTGTTATATCTACCTGTATCCTGTGTGTTATCTCTACCTGTATCCTGTGTGTTATATCTACCTGTATCCTGTGTGTTATATCTACCTACATCATGTGTGTTATCTCTACCTGTATCCTGTGTGTTATATCTACCTGTATCATGTGTGTTTTATCTACCTGTATCATGTGTGTTTTATCTACCTACATCATGTGTGTTATATCTACCTACATCATGTGTGTTTTATCTACCTGTATCATGTGTGTTATCTCTACCTGTATCATGTGTGTTTTATCTACCTGTATCATGTGTGTTTTATCTACCTGTATCATGTGTGTTATATCTACCTGTATCATGTGTGTTATCTCTACCTGTATCATGTGTGTTTTATCTACCTGTATCATGTGTTATATCTACCTGTATCATGTGTGTTATATCTACCTACATCATGTGTGCTATCTCTACCTGTATCATGTGTGTTTTATCTACCTGTATCATGTGTTATCTCTACGTGTATCATGTGTGTTATATCTACCTACATCATGTGTGTTATATCTACCTACATCATATGTGTTATCTCTACCTGTATCATGTGTGTTATATCTACCTGCATCATGTGTGTTTTATCTACCTGTATCATGTGTGTTTTATCTACCTACATCATGTGTGTTATATCTACCTGTATCATGTGTGTTTTATCTACCTGTATCCTGTGTGTTATATCTACCTACATCATGTGTGTTATATCTACCTACATCATGTGTGTTTTATCTACCTGTATCATGTGTGTTATCTCTACCTGTATCATGTGTGTTTTATCTACCTGTATCATGTGTGTTATATCTACCTACATCATATGTGTTATATCTACCTGTATCATGTGTGTTATATCTACCTGTATCATGTGTGTTATCTCTACCTGTATCCTGTGTGTTATATCTACCTGTATCCTGTGTGTTATATCTACCTGTATCATGTGTGTTATCTCTACCTGTATCATGTGTGTTATATCTACCTGTATCCTGTGTGTTATATCTACCTGTATCATGTGTGTTATATCTACCTGTATCCTGTGTGTTATATCTACCTGTATCCTGTGTGTTTTATCTACCTGTATCATGTGTGTTATCTCTACCTGTATCCTGTGTGTTATATCTACCTACATCATGTGTGCTATCTCTACCTGTATCATGTGTGTTATATCTACCTGTATCCTGTGTGTTATCTCTACCTGTATCATGTGTGTTATATCTACCAGTATCATGTGTGTTATATCTACCTGTATCATGTGTGTTATCTCTACCTGCATCATGTGTGTTATATCTACCTACATCATGTGTGTTATCTCTACCTGTGTCCTGTGTGTTATCTCTACCTGTAACCTGTGTGTTATCTCTACCTGTATCATGTGTGTTATATCTACCTGTATCATGTGTGTTATCTCTACCTGTATCATGTGTGTTTTTTCTACCTACATCATGTGTGTTATATCTACCTACATCATGTGTGTTATCTCTACCTGTATCATGTGTGTTTTATCTACCTACATCATGTGTGTTATATCTACCTACATCATGTGTGTTATATCTACCTGTATCCTGTGTGTTATATCTACCTACATCATGTGTGTTATATCTACCTGTATCATGTGTGTTATATCTACCTACATCATGTGTGTTATATCTACCTGTAACCTTTGTGTTATATCTACCTGTATCATATGTGTTATCTCTACCTGTATCCTGTGTGTTATATCTACCTGCATTATGTGTGTTATATCTACCTCTATCATGTGTGTTATCTCTACCTACATCATGTGTGTTATATCTACCTGTATCATGTGTGTTATATCTACCTGTATCATGTGTGTTATCTCTACCTGTATCCTGTGTGTTATATCTACCTGTATCATGTGTGTTATATCTACCTGTATCCTGTGTATTATCTCTACCTGTATCATGTGTGTTATATCTACCTACATTATGTGTGTTTTATCTACCTGTATCATGTGTGTTATATCTACCTACATCATTTGTGTTATATCTACCTACATCATGTGTGTTATATCTACCTGTATCATGTGTGTTTTATCTACCTGTATCATGTGTGTTTTATCTACCTGTATCATGTGTGTTATATCTACCTGTATCATGTGTGTTATATCTACCTGTATCATGTGTGTTATATCTACCTGTATCATGTGTGTTATATCTACCTGTATCATGTGTGTTTTATCTACCTGTATCATGTGTGTTATATCTACCTACATCATGTGTGTTATATCTACCTACATCATGTGTGTTATCTCTACCTGTATCCTGTGTGTTATATCTACCTGTATCCTGTGTGTTTTATCTACCTGTATCCTGTGTGTTATCTCTACCTGTATCATGTGTGTTATCTCTACCTGTATCCTGTGTGTTATATCTACCTGTATCCTGTGTGTTTTATCTACCTGTATCCTGTGTGTTATCTCTACCTGTATCATGTGTGTTATATCTACCTACATCATTTGTGTTATATCTACCTACATCATGTGTGTTATATCTACCTGTATCATGTGTGTTTTATCTACCTGTATCATGTGTGTTTTATCTACCTGTATCCTGTGTGTTATATCTACCTGTATCATGTGTGTTATCTCTACCTGTATCATGTGTGTTTTATCTACCTACATCATATGTGTTATCTCTACCTACATCATGTGTGTTATATCTACCTGTATCATGTGTGTTATATCTACCTGCATCATGTGTGTTATCTCTACCTGCATCATGTGTGTTATCTCTACCTGTATCCTGTGTGTTATCTCTACCTGTATCCTGTGTGTTATCTCTACCTGTATCATGTGTGTTATATCTACCTGTATCATGTGTGTTATCTCTACCTGTATCATGTGTGTTATCTCTACCTGTATCATGTGTGTTTTCTCTACCTGTATCCTGTGTGTTATCTCTACCTGTATCCTGTGTGTTATCTCTACCTACATCATGTGTGTTATATCTACCTGTATCATGTGTGTTATATCTACCTGCATCATGTGTGTTATCTCTACCTGCATCATGTGTGTTATATCTACCTGTATCCTGTGTGTTATCTCTACCTGTATCCTGTGTGTTATCTCTACCTGTATCATGTGTGTTATATCTACCTGTATCCTGTGTGTTATATCTACCTACATCATGTGTGTTATATCTACCTGTATCATGTGTGTTATATCTACCTACATCATGTGTGTTATATCTACCTACATCATGTGTGTTATATCTACCTACATCATGTGTGTTATATCTACCTGCATCATGTGTGTTATATCTACCTGTATCATGTGTGTTATCTCTACCTGTATCCTGTGTGTTATATCTACCTGTATCATGTGTGTTATCTCTACCTGTACCCTTTGTGTTATATCTACCTGTATCATGTGTGTTATATCTACCTGTATCCTGTGTGTTATCTCTACCTGTATCATGTGTGTTATATCTACCTACATCATGTGTGTTTTATCTACCTGTATCATGTGTGTTATATCTACCTACATCATTTGTGTTATATCTACCTACATCATGTGTGTTATATCTACCTGTATCATGTGTGTTTTATCTACCTGTATCATGTGTGTTTTATCTACCTGTATCATGTGTGTTATATCTACCTGTATCATGTGTGTTATATCTACCTGTATCATGTGTGTTATATCTACCTGTATCATGTGTGTTATATCTACCTGTATCATGTGTGTTTTATCTACCTGTATCATGTGTGTTATATCTACCTACATCATGTGTGTTATATCTACCTACATCATGTGTGTTATCTCTACCTGTATCCTGTGTGTTATATCTACCTGTATCCTGTGTGTTTTATCTACCTGTATCCTGTGTGTTATCTCTACCTGTATCATGTGTGTTATCTCTACCTGTATCCTGTGTGTTATATCTACCTGTATCCTGTGTGTTTTATCTACCTGTATCCTGTGTGTTATCTCTACCTGTATCCTGTGTGTTTTATCTACCTGTATCCTGTGTGTTATCTCTACCTGTATCCTGTGTGTTATATCTACCTGTATCCTGTGTGTTTTATCTACCTGTATCATGTGTGTTTTATCTACCTGTATCCTGTGTGTTATATCTACCTGTATCATGTGTGTTATCTCTACCTGTATCATGTGTGTTTTATCTACCTACATCATATGTGTTATCTCTACCTACATCATGTGTGTTATATCTACCTGTATCATGTGTGTTATATCTACCTGCATCATGTGTGTTATCTCTACCTGCATCATGTGTGTTATCTCTACCTGTATCCTGTGTGTTATCTCTACCTGTATCCTGTGTGTTATCTCTACCTGTATCATGTGTGTTATATCTACCTGTATCATGTGTGTTATCTCTACCTGTATCATGTGTGTTATCTCTACCTGTATCATGTGTGTTATCTCTACCTGTATCCTGTGTGTTATCTCTACCTGTATCCTGTGTGTTATCTCTACCTACATCATGTGTGTTATATCTACCTGTATCTTGTGTGATATATCTACCTGCATCATGTGTGTTATCTCTACCTGCATCATGTGTGTTATATCTACCTGTATCCTGTGTGTTATCTCTACCTGTATCCTGTGTGTTATCTCTACCTGTATCATGTGTGTTATATCTACCTGTATCCTGTGTGTTATATCTACCTACATCATGTGTGTTATATCTACCTGTATCATGTGTGTTATATCTACCTACATCATGTGTGTTATATCTACCTACATCATGTGTGTTATATCTACCTACATCATGTGTGTTATATCTACCTGTATCATGTGTGTTATATCTACCTGTATCATGTGTGTTATCTCTACCTGTATCCTGTGTGTTATATCTACCTGTATCCTGTGTGTTATCTCTACCTGTATCCTGTGTGTTATATCTACCTGTATCCTGTGTGTTATCTCTACCTGTATCCTGTGTGTTATATCTACCTACATCATGTGTGTTTTATCTACCTGCATCATGTGTGTTATATCTACCTACATCATGTGTGTTATATCTACCTGTATCATGTGTGTTTTCTCTACCTGTATCCTGTGTGTTATATCTACCTGCATCATGTGTGTTATATCTACCTGTATCATGTGTGTTATCTACCTGTATCCTGTGTGTGTTATCTACCTGTATCCTGTGTGTTTTATCTACCTGTATCCTGTGTGTTATATCTACCTGTATCCTGTGTGTTATATCTACCTGCATCATGTGTGTTATATCTTCCTACATCATGTGTGTTATATCTACCTACATCATGTGTGTTATATCTACCTGCATCATGTGTGTTATATCTACCTGTATCATGTGTGTTATATCTTCCTACGTCATGTGTGTTTTATCTACCTACATCATGTGTGTTATCTCTACCTGTATCATGTGTGTTATATCTACCTGCATCATGTGTGTTATATCTACCTGCATCATGTGTGTTATATCTTCCTACATCATGTGTGTTATATCTACCTGCATCATGTGTGTTATATCTTTCTACATCATGTGTGTTATATCTACCTACATCATGTGTGTTATCTCTACCTGTATCATGTGTGTTATATCTACCTGCATCATGTGTGTTATATCTACCTGCATCATGTGTGTTATATCTTCCTACATCATGTGTGTTATATCTACCTGCATCATGTGTGATATATCTACCTGCATCATGTGTGTTATATCTTCCTACATCATGTGTGTTATATCTACCTACATCATGTGTGTTATATCTACCTACATCATGTGTGTTATATCTACCTGTATCATGTGTGTTATATCTACCTGTATCATGTGTGTTATCTCTACCTGTATCATGTGTGTTATATCTACCTGTATCCTGTGTGTTATCTCTACCTGTATCCTGTGTGTTATATCTACCTGTATCCTGTGTGTTATATCTACCTGTATCATGTGTGTTATATCTACCTGTATCCTGTGTGTTATATCTACCTACATCATGTGTGTTATATCTACCTGCATCATGTGTGTTATCTTTACCTGTATCCTGTGTGTTTTATCTACCTGTATCCTGTGTGTTATATCTACCTACATCATGTGTGTTTTCTCTACCTGCATCATGTGTGTTATATCTACCTACATCATGTGTGTTATCTCTACCTGCATCATGTGTGTTATATCTACCTGTATCATGTGTGTTATATCTACCTGTATCATGTGTGTTATCTCTACCTGTATCCTGTGTGTTATATCTACCTGTATCCTGTGTGTTTTATCTACCTACATCATGTGTGTTATCTCTACCTGTATCCTGTGTGTTATATCTACCTGTATCATGTGTGTTTTATCTACCTGTATCATGTTTGTTTTATCTACCTACATCATGTGTGTTATATCTACCTACATAATGTGTGTTTTATCTACCTGTATCATGTGTGTTATCTCTACCTGTATCATGTGTGTTTTATCTACCTGTATCATGTGTGTTTTATCTACCTGTATCATGTGTGTTATATATCTACCTGTATCATGTGTGTTATCTCTACCTGTATCATGTGTGTTTTATCTACCTGTATCATGTGTTATATCTACCTGTATCATGTGTGTTATATCTACCTACATCATGTGTGCTATCTCTACCTGTATCATGTGTGTTTTATCTACCTGTATCATGTGTTATCTCTACCTGTATCATGTGTGTTATATCTACCTACATCATGTGTGTTATATCTACCTACATCATATGTGTTATCTCTACCTGTATCATGTGTGTTATATCTACCTGCATCATGTGTGTTTTATCTACCTGTATCATGTGTGTTTTATCTACCTACACCATGTGTGTTATATCTACCTGTATCATGTGTGTTTTATCTACCTGTATCCTGTGTGTTATATCTACCTACATCATGTGTGTTATATCTACCTACATCATGTGTGTTATCTCTACCTGTATCCTGTGTGTTATCTCTACCTGTATCATGTGTGTTATATCTACCTGTATCATGTGTGTTATATCTACCTGTATCATGTGTGTTATCTCTACCTGCATCATGTGTGTTATATCTACCTACATCATGTGTGTTATCTCTACCTGTAACCTGTGTGTTATCTCTACCTGTATCATGTGTGTTATATCTACCTACATCATGTGTGTTTTATCTACCTGTATCCTGTGTGTTATATCTACCTATATCATGTGTGTTATATCTACCTACATCATGTGTGTTATATCTACCTGCATCATGTGTGTTATCTCTACCTGTATCATGTGTGTTTTATCTACCTACATCATGTGTGTTATATCTACCTACATCATGTGTGTTATCTCTACCTGTATCATGTGTGTTTTATCTACCTGTATCATGTGTGTTATCTCTACCTGTATCCTGTGTGTTATATCTACCTGCATCATGTGTGTTATATCTACCTGTATCCTGTGTGTTATATCTACCTACATCATGTGTGTTATCTCTACCTGCATCATGTGTGTTATATCTACCTGTATCCTGTGTGTTATATCTACCTGTATCATGTGTGTTATCTCTACCTGCATCATCTGTGTTATATCTACCTGCATCATGTGTGTTATATCTACCTACATCATGTGTGTTATCTCTACCTGTATCATGTGTGTTATCCCTACCTGTATCATGTGTGTTATATCTACCTACATCATATGTGTTATCTCTACCTGTATCATGTGTGTTATATCTACCTACATCATGTGTGTTTTATCTACCTGTATCCTGTGTGTTATATCTACCTACATCATTTGTGTTATATCTACCTACATCATGTGTGTTATATCTACCTGTATCATGTGTGTTTTATCTACCTGTATCATGTGTGTTATATCTACCTACATCATTTGTGTTATATCTACCTACATCATGTGTGTTATATCTACCTGTATCATGTGTGTTTTATCTACCTGTATCATGTGTGTTTTATCTACCTGTATCATGTGTGTTATATCTACCTGTATCATGTGTGTTATATCTACCTGTATCATGTGTGTTATATCTACCTGTATCATGTGTGTTATATCTACCTGTATCATGTGTGTTTTATCTACCTGTATCATGTGTGTTATATCTACCTACATCATGTGTGTTATATCTACCTACATCATGTGTGTTATCTCTACCTGTATCATGTGTGTTTTATCTACCTGTATCATGTGTGTTATCTCTACCTGTATCCTGTGTGTTATATCTACCTGCATCATGTGTGTTATATCTACCTGTATCCTGTGTGTTATCTCTACCTGTATCCTGTGTGTTTTATCTACCTGTATCCTGTGTGTTATATCTACCTGTATCCTGTGTGTTATCTCTACCTGTATCATGTGTGTTATATCTACCTGTATCATGTGTGTTATCTCTACCTGCATCATGTGTGTTATATCTACCTGTATCCTGTGTGTTATATCTACCTGTATCATGTGTGTTATCTCTACCTGCATCATGTGTGTTATATCTACCTGCATCATGTGTGTTATATCTACCTGCATCATGTGTGTTATATCTACCTGTATCATGTGTGTTATATCTACCTGCATCATGTGTGTTATCTCTACCTGCATCATGTGTGTTATATCTACCTGTATCCTGTGTGTTATCTCTACCTGTATCCTGTGTGTTATCTCTACCTGTATCATGTGTGTTATATCTACCTGTATCCTGTGTGTTATATCTACCTGTATCATGTGTGTTATCTCTACCTGTATCCTGTGTGTTATATCTACCTACATCATGTGTGTTATATCTACCTGTATCATGTGTGTTATATCTACCTACATCATGTGTGTTATATCTACCTACATCATGTGTGTTATATCTACCTACATCATGTGTGTTATATCTACCTACATCATGTGTGTTATATCTACCTACATCATGTGTGTTTTATCTACCTACATCATGTGTGTTTTATCTACCTACATCATGTGTGTTATATCTACCTACATCATGTGTGTTTTATCTACCTACATCATGTGTGTTATATCTACCTGTATCATGTGTGTTATATCTACCTACATCATGTGTGTTATATCTACCTGTATCATGAGTGTTATATCTACCTACATCATGTGTGTTATATCTACCTACATCATGTGTGTTATATCTACCTACATCATGTGTGTTATATCTACCTGTATCATGTGTGTTATATCTACCTGTATCATGTGTGTTATCTCTACCTGTATCATGTGTGTTTTATCTACCTGTATCATGTGTTATATCTACCTGTATCATGTGTGTTATATCTACCTACATCATGTGTACTATCTCTACCTGTATCATGTGTGTTTTATCTACCTGTATCATGTGTTATCTCTACCTGTATCATGTGTGTTATATCTACCTACATCATGTGTGTTATATCTACCTACATCATATGTGTTATCTCTACCTGTATCATGTGTGTTATATCTACCTGCATCATGTGTGTTTTATCTACCTGTATCATGTGTGTTTTATCTACCTACATCATGTGTGTTATATCTACCTGTATCATGTGTGTTTTATCTACCTGTATCCTGTGTGTTATATCTACCTACATCATGTGTGTTATATCTACCTACATCATGTGTGTTATCTCTACCTGTATCCTGTGTGTTATCTCTACCTGTATCATGTGTGTTATATCTACCTGTATCATGTGTGTTATATCTACCTGTATCATGTGTGTTATCTCTACCTGCATCATGTGTGTTATATCTACCTACATCATGTGTGTTATCTCTACCTGTAACCTGTGTGTTATCTCTACCTGTATCATGTGTGTTATATCTACCTACATCATGTGTGTTTTATCTACCTGTATCCTGTGTGTTATATCTACCTGTATCATGTGTGTTATATCTACCTACATCATGTGTGTTATATCTACCTGCATCATGTGTGTTATCTCTACCTGTATCATGTGTGTTTTATCTACCTACATCATGTGTGTTATATCTACCTACATCATGTGTGTTATCTCTACCTGTATCATGTGTGTTTTATCTACCTGTATCATGTGTGTTATCTCTACCTGTATCCTGTGTGTTATATCTACCTGCATCATGTGTGTTATATCTACCTGTATCCTGTGTGTTATATCTACCTACATCATGTGTGTTATATCTACCTGTATCATGTGTGTTTTATCTACCTGTATCCTGTGTGTTATATCTACCTGTATCCTGTGTGTTATCTCTACCTGTATCATGTGTGTTATATCTACCTGTATCATGTGTGTTATCTCTACCTGCATCATGTGTGTTATATCTACCTGTATCCTGTGTGTTATATCTACCTGTATCATGTGTGTTATCTCTACCTGCATCATGTGTGTTATATCTACCTGCATCATGTGTGTTATATCTACCTACATCATGTGTGTTATCTCTACCTGTATCATGTGTGTTATCCCTACCTGTATCATGTGTGTTATATCTACCTACATCATATGTGTTATCTCTACCTGTATCATGTGTGTTATATCTACCTACATCATGTGTGTTTTATCTACCTGTATCCTGTGTGTTATATCTACCTACATCATTTGTGTTATATCTACCTACATCATGTGTGTTATATCTACCTGTATCATGTGTGTTTTATCTACCTGTATCATGTGTGTTATATCTACCTACATCATTTGTGTTATATCTACCTACATCATGTGTGTTATATCTACCTGTATCATGTGTGTTTTATCTACCTGTATCATGTGTGTTTTATCTACCTGTATCATGTGTGTTATATCTACCTGTATCATGTGTGTTATATCTACCTGTATCATGTGTGTTATATCTACCTGTATCATGTGTGTTATATCTACCTGTATCATGTGTGTTTTATCTACCTGTATCATGTGTGTTATATCTACCTACATCATGTGTGTTATATCTACCTACATCATGTGTGTTTTATCTACCTGTATCATGTGTGTTATCTCTACCTGTATCCTGTGTGTTATATCTACCTGTATCCTGTGTGTTTTATCTACCTGTATCCTGTGTGTTATCTCTACCTGTATCCTGTGTGTTATATCTACCTGTATCCTGTGTGTTTTATCTACCTGTATCATGTGTGTTATATCTACCTGTATCATGTGTGTTTTATCTACCTACATCATATGTGTTATCTCTACCTACATCATGTGTGTTATATCTACCTGTATCATGTGTGTTATATCTACCTGCATCGTGTGTTATCTCTACCTGCATCATGTGTGTTATATCTACCTGTATCATGTGTGTTATATCTACCTGCATCATGTGTGTTATCTCTACCTGCATCATGTGTGTTATATCTACCTGTATCCTGTGTGTTATCTCTACCTGTATCCTGTGTGTTATCTCTACCTGTATCATGTGTGTTATATCTACCTGTATCCTGTGTGTTATATCTACCTGTATCATGTGTGTTATCTCTACCTGTATCCTGTGTGTTATATCTACCTACATCATGTGTGTTATATCTACCTGTATCATGTGTGTTATATCTACCTACATCATGTGTGTTATATCTACCTACATCATGTGTGTTATATCTACCTACATCATGTGTGTTATATCTACCTACATCATGTGTGTTATATCTACCTACATCATGTGTGTTTTATCTACCTACATCATGTGTGTTTTATCTACCTACATCATGTGTGTTATATCTACCTACATCATGTGTGTTTTATCTACCTACATCATGTGTGTTATATCTACCTGTATCATGTGTGTTATATCTACCTACATCATGTGTGTTATATCTACCTGTATCATGAGTGTTATATCTACCTACATCATGTGTGTTATATCTACCTACATCATGTGTGTTATATCTACCTGTATCATGTGTGTTATATCTACCTGTATCATGTGTGTTATCTCTACCTGTATCATGTGTGTTTTATCTACCTGTATCATGTGTTATATCTACCTGTATCATGTGTGTTATATCTACCTACATCATGTGTACTATCTCTACCTGTATCATGTGTGTTTTATCTACCTGTATCATGTGTTATCTCTACCTGTATCATGTGTGTTATATCTACCTACATCATGTGTGTTATATCTACCTACATCATATGTGTTATCTCTACCTGTATCATGTGTGTTATATCTACCTGCATCATGTGTGTTTTATCTACCTGTATCATGTGTGTTTTATCTACCTACATCATGTGTGTTATATCTACCTGTATCATGTGTGTTTTATCTACCTGTATCCTGTGTGTTATATCTACCTACATCATGTGTGTTATATCTACCTACATCATGTGTGTTATCTCTACCTGTGTCCTGTGTGTTATCTCTACCTGTATCATGTGTGTTATATCTACCTGTATCATGTGTGTTATATCTACCTGTATCATGTGTGTTATCTCTACCTGCATCATGTGTGTTATATCTACCTACATCATGTGTGTTATCTCTACCTGTAACCTGTGTGTTATCTCTACCTGTATCATGTGTGTTATATCTACCTACATCATGTGTGTTTTATCTACCTGTATCCTGTGTGTTATATCTACCTGTATCATGTGTGTTATATCTACCTACATCATGTGTGTTATATCTACCTGCATCATGTGTGTTATCTCTACCTGTATCATGTGTGTTTTATCTACCTACATCATGTGTGTTATATCTACCTACATCATGTGTGTTATCTCTACCTGTATCATGTGTATTTTATCTACCTGTATCATGTGTGTTATCTCTACCTGTATCCTGTGTGTTATATCTACCTGCATCATGTGTGTTATATCTACCTGTATCCTGTGTGTTATATCTACCTACATCATGTGTGTTATATCTACCTGTATCATGTGTGTTTTATCTACCTGTATCCTGTGTGTTATATCTACCTGTATCCTGTGTGTTATCTCTACCTGTATCATGTGTGTTATATCTACCTGTATCATGTGTGTTATCTCTACCTGCATCATGTGTGTTATATCTACCTGTATCCTGTGTGTTATATCTACCTGTATCATGTGTGTTATCTCTACCTGCATCATGTGTGTTATATCTACCTGCATCATGTGTGTTATATCTACCTACATCATGTGTGTTATCTCTACCTGTATCATGTGTGTTATCCCTACCTGTATCATGTGTGTTATATCTACCTACATCATATGTGTTATCTCTACCTGTATCATGTGTGTTATATCTACCTACATCATGTGTGTTTTATCTACCTGTATCCTGTGTGTTATATCTACCTACATCATTTGTGTTATATCTACCTACATCATGTGTGTTATATCTACCTGTATCATGTGTGTTTTATCTACCTGTATCATGTGTGTTATATCTACCTACATCATTTGTGTTATATCTACCTACATCATGTGTGTTATATCTACCTGTATCATGTGTGTTTTATCTACCTGTATCATGTGTGTTTTATCTACCTGTATCATGTGTGTTATATCTACCTGTATCATGTGTGTTATATCTACCTGTATCATGTGTGTTATATCTACCTGTATCATGTGTGTTATATCTACCTGTATCATGTGTGTTTTATCTACCTGTATCATGTGTGTTATATCTACCTACATCATGTGTGTTATATCTACCTACATCATGTGTGTTTTATCTACCTGTATCATGTGTGTTATCTCTACCTGTATCCTGTGTGTTATATCTACCTGTATCCTGTGTGTTTTATCTACCTGTATCCTGTGTGTTATCTCTACCTGTATCCTGTGTGTTATATCTACCTGTATCCTGTGTGTTTTATCTACCTGTATCATGTGTGTTATATCTACCTGTATCCTGTGTGTTTTATCTACCTACATCATATGTGTTATCTCTACCTGTATCATGTGTGTTATATCTACCTGTATCCTGTGTGTTATATCTACCTGTATCATGTGTGTTATCTCTACCTGTATCCTGTGTGTTATATCTACCTACATCATGTGTGTTATATCTACCTGTATCATGTGTGTTATATCTACCTACATTATGTGTGTTATATCTACCTACATCATGTGTGTTATATCTACCTACATCATGTGTGTTATATCTACCTACATCATGTGTGTTTTATCTACCTGTATCATGTGTGTTATATCTACCTACATCATGTGTGTTATATCTACCTGTATCATGTGTGTTATATCTACCTACATCATGTGTGTTATATCTACCTACATCATGTGTGTTATATCTACCTACATCATGTGTGTTATATCTACCTGTATCAAGTGTGTTATATCTACCTGTATCATGTGTGTTATCTCTACCTGTATCCTGTGTGTTATATCTACCTGTATCCTGTGTGTTATCTCTACCTGTATCCTGTGTGTTATATCTACCTGTATCCTGTATGTTATATCATGTTATATCTACCTGTATCCTGTGTGTTATCTCTACCTACATCATGTGTGTTTTATCTACCTGCATCATGTGTGTTATATCTACCTACATCATGTGTGTTATATCTACCTGTATCATGTGTGTTATCTCTACCTGTATCCTGTGTGTTATATCTACCTGCATCATGTGTGTTATATCTACCTGTATCATGTGTGTTATCTACCTGTATCATGTGTGTTATATCTACCTGTATCCTGTGTGTTATATCTACCTGTATCCTGTGTGTTATCTCTACCTGTATCCTGTGTGTTATATCTACCTGTATCATGTGTGTTATCTCTACCTGTTTCCTGTGTGTTATATCTACCTACATCATCTGTGTTATCTCTACCTGCATCATGTGTGTTATATCTACCTACATCATGTGTGTTATCTCTACCTGCATCATGTGTGTTATATCTACCTACATCATGTGTGTTATATCTACCTGTATCATGTGTGTTATCTCTACCTGTATCCTGTGTGTTATATCTACCTGTATCATGTGTGTTTTATCTACCTGTATCATGTGTGTTTTATCTACCTACATCATGTGTGTTATATCTACCTACATCATGTGTGTTTTATCTACCTGTATCATGTGTGTTATCTCTACCTGTATCATGTGTGTTTTATCTACCTGTATCATGTGTGTTTTATCTACCTGTATCATGTGTTATATCTACCTGTATCATGTGTGTTATATCTACCTACATCATGTGTGCTATCTCTACCTGTATCATGTGTGTTTTATCTACCTGTATCATGTGTTATCTCTACCTGTATCATGTGTGTTATATCTACCTACATCATGTGTGTTATATCTACCTACATCATATGTGTTATCTCTACCTGTATCATGTGTGTTATATCTACCTGCATCATGTGTGTTTTATCTACCTGTATCATGTGTGTTTTATCTACCTACATCATGTGTGTTATATCATGTTATATCTACCTACATCATGTGTGCTATCTCTACCTGTATCCTGTGTGTTATATCTACCTACATCATGTGTGTTATCTCTACCTGTATCATGTGTGTTTTATCTACCTGTATCCTGTGTGTTATATCTACCTGTATCGTGTGTGTTATATCTACCTGCATCATGTGTGTTATATCTTCCTACATCATGTGTGTTATATCTACCTACATCATGTGTGTTATATCTACCTACATCATATGTGTTATCTCTACCTGTATCATGTGTGTTATATCTACCTACATCATGTGTGTTTTATCTACCTGTATCATGTGTGTTATATCTACCTACATCATTTGTGTTATATCTACCTACATCATGTGTGTTATATCTACCTGTATCATGTGTGTTTTATCTACCTGTATCATGTGTGTTTTATCTACCTGTATCATGTGTGTTATATCTACCTGTATCATGTTTGTTTTATCTACCTGTATCATGTGTGTTTTATCTACCTGTATCATGTGTGTTATATCTACCTGTATCATGTGTGTTATCTCTACCTGTATCATGTGTGTTATCTCTACCTGTATCCTGTGTGTTATATCTACCTGTATCCTGTGTGTTATATCTACCTGTATCATGTGTGTTATCTCTACCTGTATCATGTGTGTTATCTCTACCTGTATCCTGTGTGTTATATCTACCTACATCATGTGTGTTTTATCTACCTACATCATGTGTGTTATCTCTACCTGTATCCTGTGTGTTATATCTACCTGTATCATGTGTGTTATATCTACCTGTATCATGTGTGTTATATCTACCTACATCATGTGTGTTATATCTACCTGTATCATGTGTGTTATCTCTACCTGTATCCTGTGTGTTATATCTACCTACATCATGTGTGTTATATCTACCTACATCATGTGTGTTATATCTACCTGCATCATGTGTGTTATATCTACCTGTATCATGTGTGTTATATCTTCCTACATCATGTGTGTTATATCTACCTGCATCATGTGTGTTATATCTTCCTGCATCATGTGTGTTATATCTTCCTATATCATGTGTGTTATATCTACCTGCATCATGTGTGTTATATCTACCTGCATCATGTGTGTTATATCTACCTGTATCATGTGTGTTATCTCTACCTGTATCATGTGTGTTATATCTACCTGCATCATGTGTGTTATATCTTCCTACATCATGTGTGTTATCTCTACCTGTATCATGTGTGTTATCTCTACCTGTATCCTGTGTGTTATATCTACCTACATCATGTGTGTTTTATCTACCTACATCATGTGTGTTATCTCTACCTGTATCCTGTGTGTTATATCTACCTGTATCATGTGTGTTATATCTACCTGTATCATGTGTGTTATATCTACCTACATCATGTGTGTTATATCTACCTGTATCATGTGTGTTATATCTACCTGCATCATGTGTGTTATATCTACCTGCATCATGTGTGTTATATCTTCCTACATCATGTGTGTTATATCTACCTGCATCATGTGTGTTATATCTTCCTGCATCATGTGTGTCATATCTTCCTACATCATGTGTGTTATATCTACCTGCATCATGTGTGTTATATCTACCTGTATCATGTGTGTTATATCTTCCTACATCATGTGTGTTATATCTACCTGCATCATGTGTGTTATATCTACCTGCATCATGTGTGTTATATCTTCCTACATCATGTGTGTTATATCTACCTACATCATGTGTGTTATATCTTCCTACATCATGTGTGTTATATCTACCTGTATCATGTGTGTTATCTCTACCTGCATCATGTGTGTTATATCTACCTGTATCATGTGTGTTATCTCTACCTGCATCATGTGTGTTATATCTACCTGTATCCTGTGTGTTATATCTACCTGTATCCTGTGTGTTATCTCTACCTGTATCCTGTGTGTTATATCTACCTGTATCATGTGTGTTATATCTACCTGTATCCTGTGTGTTATATCTACCTACATCATGTGTGTTATATCTACCTGCATCATGTGTGTTATCTCTACCTGTATCCTGTGTGTTTTATCTACCTGTATCCTGTGTGTTATATCTACCTGTATCATGTGTGTTATCTCTACCTGTATCCTGTGTGTTATATCTACCTGTATCCTGTGTGTTTTATCTACCTACATCATGTGTGTTTTATCTACCTACATCATGTGTGTTATCTCTACCTGTATCCTGTGTGTTATATCTACCTGTATCATGTGTGTTTTATCTACCTGTATCATGTGTGTTTTATCTACCTACATCATGTGTGTTATATCTACCTACATCATGTGTGTTTTATCTACCTGTATCATGTGTGTTATCTCTACCTGTATCATGTGTGTTTTATCTACCTGTATCATGTGTGTTTTATCTACCTACATCATGTGTGTTATATCTACCTACATCATGTGTGTTTTATCTACCTGTATCATGTGTGTTATATCTACCTGTATCATGTGTGTTTTATCTACCTGTATCATGTGTGTTTTATCTACCTGTATCATGTGTGTTATATCTACCTGTATCATGTGTGTTATATCTACCTGTATCATGTGTGTTATCTCTACCTGTATCCTGTGTGTTATATCTACCTGTATCCTGTGTGTTTTATCTACCTGTATCATGTGTGTTATATCTACCTGTATCCTGTGTGTTATATCTACCTACATCATGTGTGTTATATCTACCTACATCATATGTGTTATCTCTACCTGTATCATGTGTGTTATATCTACCTGCATCATGTGTGTTTTATCTACCTGTATCATGTGTGTTTTATCTACCTACATCATGTGTGTTATATCATGTTATATCTACCTACATCATGTGTGCTATCTCTACCTGTATCCTGTGTGTTATATCTACCTACATCATGTGTGTTATCTCTACCTGTATCATGTGTGTTTTATCTACCTGTATCCTGTGTGTTATATCTACCTGTATCGTGTGTGTTATATCTACCTGCATCATGTGTGTTATATCTTCCTACATCATGTGTGTTATATCTACCTACATCATGTGTGTTATATCTACCTACATCATATGTGTTATCTCTACCTGTATCATGTGTGTTATATCTACCTACATCATGTGTGTTTTATCTACCTGTATCATGTGTGTTATATCTACCTACATCATTTGTGTTATATCTACCTACATCATGTGTGTTATATCTACCTGTATCATGTGTGTTTTATCTACCTGTATCATGTGTGTTTTATCTACCTGTATCATGTGTGTTATATCTACCTGTATCATGTTTGTTTTATCTACCTGTATCATGTGTGTTTTATCTACCTGTATCATGTGTGTTATATCTACCTGTATCATGTGTGTTATCTCTACCTGTATCATGTGTGTTATCTCTACCTGTATCCTGTGTGTTATATCTACCTGTATCCTGTGTGTTATATCTACCTGTATCATGTGTGTTATCTCTACCTGTATCATGTGTGTTATCTCTACCTGTATCCTGTGTGTTATATCTACCTACATCATGTGTGTTTTATCTACCTACATCATGTGTGTTATCTCTACCTGTATCCTGTGTGTTATATCTACCTGTATCATGTGTGTTATATCTACCTGTATCATGTGTGTTATATCTACCTACATCATGTGTGTTATATCTACCTGTATCATGTGTGTTATCTCTACCTGTATCCTGTGTGTTATATCTACCTACATCATGTGTGTTATATCTACCTACATCATGTGTGTTATATCTACCTGCATCATGTGTGTTATATCTACCTGTATCATGTGTGTTATATCTTCCTACATCATGTGTGTTATATCTACCTGCATCATGTGTGTTATATCTTCCTGCATCATGTGTGTTATATCTTCCTATATCATGTGTGTTATATCTACCTGCATCATGTGTGTTATATCTACCTGCATCATGTGTGTTATATCTACCTGTATCATGTGTGTTATCTCTACCTGTATCATGTGTGTTATATCTACCTGCATCATGTGTGTTATATCTTCCTACATCATGTGTGTTATCTCTACCTGTATCATGTGTGTTATCTCTACCTGTATCCTGTGTGTTATATCTACCTACATCATGTGTGTTTTATCTACCTACATCATGTGTGTTATCTCTACCTGTATCCTGTGTGTTATATCTACCTGTATCATGTGTGTTATATCTACCTGTATCATGTGTGTTATATCTACCTACATCATGTGTGTTATATCTACCTGTATCATGTGTGTTATATCTACCTGCATCATGTGTGTTATATCTACCTGCATCATGTGTGTTATATCTTCCTACATCATGTGTGTTATATCTACCTGCATCATGTGTGTTATATCTTCCTGCATCATGTGTGTCATATCTTCCTACATCATGTGTGTTATATCTACCTGCATCATGTGTGTTATATCTACCTGTATCATGTGTGTTATATCTTCCTACATCATGTGTGTTATATCTACCTGCATCATGTGTGTTATATCTACCTGCATCATGTGTGTTATATCTTCCTACATCATGTGTGTTATATCTACCTACATCATGTGTGTTATATCTTCCTACATCATGTGTGTTATATCTACCTGTATCATGTGTGTTATCTCTACCTGCATCATGTGTGTTATATCTACCTGTATCATGTGTGTTATCTCTACCTGCATCATGTGTGTTATATCTACCTGTATCCTGTGTGTTATATCTACCTGTATCCTGTGTGTTATCTCTACCTGTATCCTGTGTGTTATATCTACCTGTATCATGTGTGTTATATCTACCTGTATCCTGTGTGTTATATCTACCTACATCATGTGTGTTATATCTACCTGCATCATGTGTGTTATCTCTACCTGTATCCTGTGTGTTTTATCTACCTGTATCCTGTGTGTTATATCTACCTGTATCATGTGTGTTATCTCTACCTGTATCCTGTGTGTTATATCTACCTGTATCCTGTGTGTTTTATCTACCTACATCATGTGTGTTTTATCTACCTACATCATGTGTGTTATCTCTACCTGTATCCTGTGTGTTATATCTACCTGTATCATGTGTGTTTTATCTACCTGTATCATGTGTGTTTTATCTACCTACATCATGTGTGTTATATCTACCTACATCATGTGTGTTTTATCTACCTTTATCATGTGTGTTATCTCTACCTGTATCATGTGTGTTTTATCTACCTGTATCATGTGTGTTTTATCTACCTACATCATGTGTGTTATATCTACCTACATCATGTGTGTTTTATCTACCTGTATCATGTGTGTTATCTCTACCTGTATCATGTGTGTTTTATCTACCTGTATCATGTGTGTTTTATCTACCTGTATCATGTGTGTTATATCTACCTGTATCATGTGTGTTATATCTACCTGTATCATGTGTGTTATCTCTACCTGTATCCTGTGTGTTATATCTACCTGTATCCTGTGTGTTTTATCTACCTGTATCATGTGTGTTATATCTACCTGTATCCTGTGTGTTATATCTACCTACATCATGTGTGTTATATCTACCTACATCATATGTGTTATCTCTACCTGTATCATGTGTGTTATATCTACCTGCATCATGTGTGTTTTATCTACCTGTATCATGTGTGTTTTATCTACCTACATCATGTGTGTTATATCATGTTATATCTACCTACATCATGTGTGCTATCTCTACCTGTATCCTGTGTGTTATATCTACCTACATCATGTGTGTTATCTCTACCTGTATCATGTGTGTTTTATCTACCTGTATCCTGTGTGTTATATCTACCTGTATCGTGTGTGTTATATCTACCTGCATCATGTGTGTTATATCTTCCTACATCATGTGTGTTATATCTACCTACATCATGTGTGTTATATCTACCTACATCATATGTGTTATCTCTACCTGTATCATGTGTGTTATATCTACCTACATCATGTGTGTTTTATCTACCTGTATCATGTGTGTTATATCTACCTACATCATTTGTGTTATATCTACCTACATCATGTGTGTTATATCTACCTGTATCATGTGTGTTTTATCTACCTGTATCATGTGTGTTTTATCTACCTGTATCATGTGTGTTATATCTACCTGTATCATGTTTGTTTTATCTACCTGTATCATGTGTGTTTTATCTACCTGTATCATGTGTGTTATATCTACCTGTATCATGTGTGTTATCTCTACCTGTATCATGTGTGTTATCTCTACCTGTATCCTGTGTGTTATATCTACCTGTATCCTGTGTGTTATATCTACCTGTATCATGTGTGTTATCTCTACCTGTATCATGTGTGTTATCTCTACCTGTATCCTGTGTGTTATATCTACCTACATCATGTGTGTTTTATCTACCTACATCATGTGTGTTATCTCTACCTGTATCCTGTGTGTTATATCTACCTGTATCATGTGTGTTATATCTACCTGTATCATGTGTGTTATATCTACCTACATCATGTGTGTTATATCTACCTGTATCATGTGTGTTATCTCTACCTGTATCCTGTGTGTTATATCTACCTACATCATGTGTGTTATATCTACCTACATCATGTGTGTTATATCTACCTGCATCATGTGTGTTATATCTACCTGTATCATGTGTGTTATATCTTCCTACATCATGTGTGTTATATCTACCTGCATCATGTGTGTTATATCTTCCTGCATCATGTGTGTTATATCTTCCTATATCATGTGTGTTATATCTACCTGCATCATGTGTGTTATATCTACCTGCATCATGTGTGTTATATCTACCTGTATCATGTGTGTTATCTCTACCTGTATCATGTGTGTTATATCTACCTGCATCATGTGTGTTATATCTTCCTACATCATGTGTGTTATCTCTACCTGTATCATGTGTGTTATCTCTACCTGTATCCTGTGTGTTATATCTACCTACATCATGTGTGTTTTATCTACCTACATCATGTGTGTTATCTCTACCTGTATCCTGTGTGTTATATCTACCTGTATCATGTGTGTTATATCTACCTGTATCATGTGTGTTATATCTACCTACATCATGTGTGTTATATCTACCTGTATCATGTGTGTTATATCTACCTGCATCATGTGTGTTATATCTACCTGCATCATGTGTGTTCTATCTTCCTACATCATGTGTGTTATATCTACCTGCATCATGTGTGTTATATCTTCCTGCATCATGTGTGTCATATCTTCCTACATCATGTGTGTTATATCTACCTGCATCATGTGTGTTATATCTACCTGTATCATGTGTGTTATATCTTCCTACATCATGTGTGTTATATCTACCTGCATCATGTGTGTTATATCTACCTGCATCATGTGTGTTATATCTTCCTACATCATGTGTGTTATATCTACCTACATCATGTGTGTTATATCTTCCTACATCATGTGTGTTATATCTACCTGTATCATGTGTGTTATCTCTACCTGCATCATGTGTGTTATATCTACCTGTATCCTGTGTGTTATATCTACCTGTATCCTGTGTGTTATCTCTACCTGTATCCTGTGTGTTATATCTACCTGTATCATGTGTGTTATATCTACCTGTATCCTGTGTGTTATATCTACCTACATCATGTGTGTTATATCTACCTGCATCATGTGTGTTATCTCTACCTGTATCCTGTGTGTTTTATCTACCTGTATCCTGTGTGTTATATCTACCTGTATCATGTGTGTTATCTCTACCTGTATCCTGTGTGTTATATCTACCTGTATCCTGTGTGTTTTATCTACCTACATCATGTGTGTTTTATCTACC
Organism: Salvelinus fontinalis; assembly: GCF_029448725.1. Taxonomy (NCBI): domain Eukaryota; kingdom Metazoa; phylum Chordata; class Actinopteri; order Salmoniformes; family Salmonidae; genus Salvelinus; species Salvelinus fontinalis. The sequence continues at coordinate 115,563 of NW_026600606.1, read as the reverse complement.
TACATCATGTGTGTTATCTCTACCTGTATCCTGTGTGTTATATCTACCTGTATCATGTGTGTTTTATCTACCTGTATCATGTGTGTTTTATCTACCTACATCATGTGTGTTATATCTACCTACATCATGTGTGTTTTATCTACCTGTATCATGTGTGTTATCTCTACCTGTATCATGTGTGTTTTATCTACCTGTATCATGTGTGTTTTATCTACCTACATCATGTGTGTTATATCTACCTACATCATGTGTGTTTTATCTACCTGTATCATGTGTGTTATCTCTACCTGTATCATGTGTGTTTTATCTACCTGTATCATGTGTGTTTTATCTACCTGTATCATGTGTGTTATATCTACCTGTATCATGTGTGTTATATCTACCTGTATCATGTGTGTTATCTCTACCTGTATCCTGTGTGTTATATCTACCTGTATCCTGTGTGTTTTATCTACCTGTATCATGTGTGTTATATCTACCTGTATCCTGTGTGTTTTATCTACCTACATCATATGTGTTATCTCTACCTACATCATGTGTGTTATATCTACCTGTATCATGTGTGTTATATCTACCTGCATCGTGTGTTATCTCTACCTGCATCATGTGTGTTATATCTACCTGTATCATGTGTGTTATATCTACCTGCATCATGTGTGTTATCTCTACCTGCATCATGTGTGTTATATCTACCTGTATCATGTGTGTTATCTCTACCTGTATCATGTGTGTTTTATCTACCTGTATCATGTGTGTTTTATCTACCTACATCATGTGTGTTATATCTACCTACATCATGTGTGTTTTATCTACCTGTATCATGTGTGTTATCTCTACCTGTATCATGTGTGTTTTATCTACCTGTATCATGTGTGTTTTATCTACCTGTATCATGTGTGTTATATCTACCTGTATCATGTGTGTTATATCTACCTGTATCATGTGTGTTATCTCTACCTGTATCCTGTGTGTTATATCTACCTGCATCATGTGTGTTATATCTACCTGTATCATGTGTGTTATCTACCTGTATCATGTGTGTTATATCTACCTGTATCCTGTGTGTTATATCTACCTGTATCCTGTGTGTTATCTCTACCTGTATCCTGTGTGTTATATCTACCTGTATCATGTGTGTTATCTCTACCTGTTTCCTGTGTGTTATATCTACCTACATCATGTGTGTTATCTCTACCTGCATCATGTGTGTTATATCTACCTACATCATGTGTGTTATCTCTACCTGCATCATGTGTGTTATATCTACCTACATCATGTGTGTTATATCTACCTGTATCATGTGTGTTATCTCTACCTGTATCCTGTGTGTTATATCTACCTGTATCATGTGTGTTTTATCTACCTGTATCATGTGTGTTTTATCTACCTACATCATGTGTGTTATATCTACCTACATCATGTGTGTTTTATCTACCTGTATCATGTGTGTTATCTCTACCTGTATCATGTGTGTTTTATCTACCTGTATCATGTGTGTTTTATCTACCTGTATCATGTGTGTTATATCTACCTGTATCATGTGTGTTATCTCTACCTGTATCATGTGTGTTTTATCTACCTGTATCATGTGTTATATCTACCTGTATCATGTGTGTTATATCTACCTACATCATGTGTGCTATCTCTACCTGTATCATGTGTGTTTTATCTACCTGTATCATGTGTTATCTCTACCTGTATCATGTGTGTTATATCTACCTACATCATGTGTGTTATATCTACCTACATCATATGTGTTATCTCTACCTGTATCATGTGTGTTATATCTACCTGCATCATGTGTGTTTTATCTACCTGTATCATGTGTGTTTTATCTACCTACATCATGTGTGTTATATCATGTTATATCTACCTACATCATGTGTGCTATCTCTACCTGTATCCTGTGTGTTATATCTACCTACATCATGTGTGTTATCTCTACCTGTATCATGTGTGTTTTATCTACCTGTATCCTGTGTGTTATATCTACCTGTATCGTGTGTGTTATATCTACCTGCATCATGTGTGTTATATCTTCCTACATCATGTGTGTTATATCTACCTACATCATGTGTGTTATATCTACCTACATCATATGTGTTATCTCTACCTGTATCATGTGTGTTATATCTACCTACATCATGTGTGTTTTATCTACCTGTATCATGTGTGTTATATCTACCTACATCATTTGTGTTATATCTACCTACATCATGTGTGTTATATCTACCTGTATCATGTGTGTTTTATCTACCTGTATCATGTGTGTTTTATCTACCTGTATCATGTGTGTTATATCTACCTGTATCATGTGTGTTTTATCTACCTGTATCATGTGTGTTTTATCTACCTGTATCATGTGTGTTATATCTACCTGTATCATGTGTGTTATCTCTACCTGTATCATGTGTGTTATCTCTACCTGTATCCTGTGTGTTATATCTACCTGTATCCTGTGTGTTATATCTACCTGTATCATGTGTGTTATCTCTACCTGTATCATGTGTGTTATCTCTACCTGTATCCTGTGTGTTATATCTACCTACATCATGTGTGTTTTATCTACCTACATCATGTGTGTTATCTCTACCTGTATCATGTGTGTTATATCTACCTGTATCATGTGTGTTATATCTACCTACATCATGTGTGTTATATCTACCTGTATCATGTGTGTTATCTCTACCTGTATCCTGTGTGTTATATCTACCTACATCATGTGTGTTATATCTACCTACATCATGTGTGTTATATCTACCTGCATCATGTGTGTTATATCTACCTGTATCATGTGTGTTATATCTTCCTACATCATGTGTGTTATATCTACCTGCATCATGTGTGTTATATCTTCCTGCATCATGTGTGTTATATCTTCCTACATCATGTGTGTTATATCTACCTGCATCATGTGTGTTATATCTACCTGTATCATGTGTGTTATATCTACCTGTATCATGTGTGTTATCTCTACCTGTATCATGTGTGTTATATCTACCTGCATCATGTGTGTTATATCTTCCTACATCATGTGTGTTATCTCTACCTGTATCATGTGTGTTATCTCTACCTGTATCCTGTGTGTTATATCTACCTACATCATGTGTGTTTTATCTACCTACATCATGTGTGTTATCTCTACCTGTATCCTGTGTGTTATATCTACCTGTATCATGTGTGTTATATCTACCTGTATCATGTGTGTTATATCTACCTACATCATGTGTGTTATATCTACCTGTATCATGTGTGTTATATCTACCTGCATCATGTGTGTTATATCTACCTGCATCATGTGTGTTATATCTTCCTACATCATGTGTGTTATATCTACCTGCATCATGTGTGTTATATCTTCCTGCATCATGTGTGTCATATCTTCCTACATCATGTGTGTTATATCTACCTGCATCATGTGTGTTATATCTACCTGTATCATGTGTGTTATATCTTCCTACATCATGTGTGTTATATCTACCTGCATCATGTGTGTTATATCTACCTGCATCATGTGTGTTATATCTTCCTACATCATGTGTGTTATATCTACCTACATCATGTGTGTTATATCTTCCTACATCATGTGTGTTATATCTACCTGCATCATGTGTGTTATATCTTCCTACATCATGTGTGTTATATCTACCTACATCATGTGTGTTATATCTACCTACATCATGTGTGTTATATCTACCTGTATCATGTGTGTTATATCTACCTGTATCATGTGTGTTATCTCTACCTGCATCATGTGTGTTATATCTACCTGTATCATGTGTGTTATCTCTACCTGCATCATGTGTGTTATATCTACCTGTATCCTGTGTGTTATATCTACCTGTATCCTGTGTGTTATCTCTACCTGTATCCTGTGTGTTATATCTACCTGTATCATGTGTGTTATATCTACCTGTATCCTGTGTGTTATATCTACCTACATCATGTGTGTTATATCTACCTGCATCATGTGTGTTATCTCTACCTGTATCCTGTGTGTTTTATCTACCTGTATCCTGTGTGTTATATCTACCTGTATCATGTGTGTTATCTCTACCTGTATCCTGTGTGTTATATCTACCTGTATCCTGTGTGTTTTATCTACCTACATCATGTGTGTTTTATCTACCTACATCATGTGTGTTATCTCTACCTGTATCCTGTGTGTTATATCTACCTGTATCATGTGTGTTTTATCTACCTGTATCATGTGTGTTTTATCTACCTACATCATGTGTGTTATATCTACCTACATCATGTGTGTTTTATCTACCTGTATCATGTGTGTTATCTCTACCTGTATCATGTGTGTTTTATCTACCTGTATCATGTGTGTTTTATCTACCTACATCATGTGTGTTATATCTACCTACATCATGTGTGTTTTATCTACCTGTATCATGTGTGTTATCTCTACCTGTATCATGTGTGTTTTATCTACCTGTATCATGTGTGTTTTATCTACCTGTATCATGTGTGTTATATCTACCTGTATCATGTGTGTTATCTCTACCTGTATCATGTGTGTTTTATCTACCTGTATCATGTGTTATATCTACCTGTATCATGTGTGTTATATCTACCTACATTATGTGTGCTATCTCTACCTGTATCATGTGTGTTTTATCTACCTGTATCATGTGTTTTCTCTACCTGTATCATGTGTGTTATATCTACCTACATCATGTGTGTTATATCTACCTACATCATATGTGTTATCTCTACCTGTATCATGTGTGTTATATCTACCTGCATCATGTGTGTTTTATCTACCTGTATCATGTGTGTTTTATCTACCTGTATCCTGTGTGTTATATCTACCTACATCATGTGTGTTATATCTACCTACATCATGTGTTATCTCTACCTGTATCATGTGTGTTATATCTACCTGCATCATGTGTGTTATATCTACCTGCATCATGTGTGTTATATCTTCCTACATCATGTGTGTTATATCTACCTACATCATGTGTGTTTTATCTACCTACATCATGTGTGTTATATCTACCTGTATCATGTGTGTTATATCTACCTGTATCCTGTGTGTTATCTCTACCTACATCATGTGTGTTATATCTACCTGTATCATGTGTGCTATCTCTACCTGTATCATGTGTGTTATATCTACCTGTATCATGTGTGTTATCTCTACCTGTATCATGTGTGTTTTAACTACCTACATCATGTGTGTTATCAATCAATTTTTCAATTTTATTTTATATAGCCCTTCGTACATCAGATAATATCTCGAAGTGCTGTACAGAAACCCAGCCTAAAACCCCAAACAGCTAGAATGCAGGTGTAGAAGCACGGTGGCTAGGAAAAACTCCCTAGAAAGGCCAAAACCTAGGAAGAAACCTAGAGAGGAACCAGGCTATGAGGGGTGGCCAGTCCTCTTCTGGCTGTGCCGGGTGGAGATTATAACAGAACTATGCCAAGATGTTCAAAAATGTTCATAAGTGACAAGCATGGTCAAATAATAATCATGAATAATTTTCAGTTGGCTTTTCATAGCTGATCATTAAGAGTTGAAAAACAACAGGTCTGGGACAGGTGGCGGTTCCATAACCGCAGGCAGAACAGCTGAAACTGGAATAGCAGCAAGGCCAGGCGGACTGGGGACAGCAAGGAGTCACCACGGGCGGCAGTCCCGACGCATGGTCCTAGGGCCCAGGTCCTCCGAGAGAAAGAAAGAGAGAAGGAGAAAATTAGAGAGAGCCAAGATTTTCAAAATGTTCATAAATGACAAGCATGGTCAAATAATAATCAGGAATAAATCTGTTGGCTTTTCATAGCCGATCATTAAGAGTTGAAAACAGCAGGTCTGGGACAGGTAGGGGTTTCGTAACCGCAGGCAGAAACAGTTGAAACTGGAATAGCAGCAAGGCCGGGCGGACTGGGGACTGCAAGGTGTCAGCATGCCCGGTAGTCCTGACGTATGGTCCTAGGGCTCAGGTTCTCAGAGAGAAAGAGAGAACGAGAGAATTAGAGAGAGCATACTTAAATTCACCCAGGACACTGGATAAGACAGGAGAAGTATTCCAGGTATAACCAACTGACCCCAGCCCCCCGACACATAAACTACTGCAGCATAAATACTGGAGGCTGAGACAGGAGTGGTCAGGAGACACTGTGGCCCCATCCGAAGAAACCCCCGGACAGGGCCAAACAGGAAGGATATAACCCCACCCACTCTGCCAAAGCACAGCCCCCACACCACTAGAGGGATATCCTCAACCACCAACTTACAATCCTGAGACAAGGCCGAGTATAGCCCACAAAGGTCTCCACCACAGCACAACCAAGGGGGGGCGCCAACCCAGACAGGAAGTTCACGTCAGTAACTCAACCCACTCAAGTGACGCACCCCTCCTAGGGACGGCATGAAAGAGCACCAGCAAGCCAGTGACTCAGCCCCAGTAACAGGGTTAGAGGCAGAGAATCCCAGTGGAGAGAGGGGAACCGGCCCTGGAGAGACAGCAAGGGCGGTTCGTTGCTCCAGAGCCTTTCCGTTCACCTTCACACTCCTGGGCCAGACTACACTCAATCATATGACCTACTGAAGAGATAAGTCTTCAGTAAAGACTTAAAGGTTGAGACTGAGTCTGCGTCTCTCACATGGGTAGGCAGACTGTTCCATAAAAATGGAGATCTATAGGAGAAAGCCCTGCCTCCAGCTGTTTGCTTAGAAATTTTAGGGACAATTAGGAGGCCTGCGTCTTGTGACCGTAGCGTACGTGTAGGTATGTACGGCAGGACCAACTCGGAAAGATAGGTAGGAGCAAGCCCATGTAACGCTTTAAAGGTTAACAGTAAAACCTTGAAATCAGCCCTTGCCTTAACGGGAAGCCAGTGTAGGGAAGCTAGCACTGGAGTAATATGATCAAATTTCTTGGTTCTAGTCAGGATTCTAGCAGCCGTATTTAGCACTAACTGAAGTTTATTTAGTGCTTTATCCGGGTAGCCGGAAAGTAGAGCATTGCAGTAGTCTAACCTAGAAGTAACAAATGCATGGATTAATTTTTCTGCATCATTTTTGGACAGAAAATTTCTGATTTTTGCAATGTTACGTAGATGGAAAAAAGCTGTCCTTGAAACAGTCTTGATATGTTCGTCAAAAGAGAGATCAGGGTCAAGAGTAACGCCGAGGTCCTTCACAGTTTTATTTGAGACGACTTTACAACCATCAAGATGAATTGTCAGATTTAACAGAAGATCTCTTTGTTTCTTGGGACCTAGAACAAGCATCTCTGTTTTGTCCGAGTTTAAAAGTAGAAAGTTTTCAGCCATCCACTTCCTTATGTCTGAAACACAGGCTTCTAGCGAGGGCAATTTTGGGGCTTCACCATGTTTCATTGAAATGTACAGCTGTGTGTCATCCGCATAGCAGTGAAAGTTAACATTATGTTTTCGAATAACATCCCCAAGAGGTAAAATATATAGTGAAAACAATAGTGGTCCTAAAACGGAACCTTGAGGAACACCGAAATGTACAGTTGATTTGTCAGAGGACAGACCATTCACAGAGACAAACTGATATCTTTCCGACAGGTAAGATCTAAACCAGGCCAGAACTTGTCCGTGTAGACCAATTTGGGTTTCCAGTCTCTCCAAAAGAATGTGGTGATCGATGGTGTCAAAGGCAGCACTAAGGTCTAGTAGCACGAGGACAGATGCAGAGCCTCGGTCTGACGCCATTAAAAGGTCATTTACCACCTTCACAAGTGCAGTCTCAGTGCTATGATGGGGTCTAAAACCAGACTGAAGCATTTCGTATACATTGTTTGTCTTCAGAAAGGCAGTGAGTTGCTGCGCAACAGCTTTTTCTAAAATTTTTGAGAGGAATGGAAGATTCGATATAGGCCGATAGTTTTTTATATTTTCCGGGTCAAGGTTTGGCTTTTTCAAGAGAGGCTTTATCACTGCCACTTTTAGTGAGTTTGGTACACATCCGGTGGATAGAGAGCTGTTTATTATGTTCAACATAGGAGGGCCAAGCACAGGAAGCAGCTCCTTCAGCAGTTTAGTTATATCTACCTGTATCATGTGTGTTATCGCTACCTGTATCATGTGTGTTATATCTACCTACATCATGTGTGTTATATCTACCTACATCATGTGTGTTATCTCTACCTGTATCATGTGTGTTATATCTACCTGTATCATGTGTGTTATCTACCTGTATCCTGTGTGTTTTATCTACCTGTGTCCTGTGTGTTTTATCTACCTGTATCATGTGTGTTATATCTACCTGTATCATGTGTGTTATCTCTACCTGTATCATGTGTGTTATATCTACCTACATCATATGTGTTATCTCTACCTGTATCATGTGTGTTATATCTACCTACATCATGTGTGTTTTATCTACCTGTATCCTGTGTGTTATATCTACCTACATCATTTGTGTTATATCTACCTACATCATGTGTGTTATATCTACCTGTATCATGTGTGTTTTATCTACCTGTATCATGTGTGTTATATCTACCTACATCATTTGTGTTATATCTACCTACATCATGTGTGTTATATCTACCTGTATCATGTGTGTTTTATCTACCTGTATCATGTGTGTTTTATCTACCTGTATCATGTGTGTTATATCTACCTGTATCATGTGTGTTATATCTACCTGTATCATGTGTGTTATATCTACCTGTATCATGTGTGTTATATCTACCTGTATCATGTGTGTTTTATCTACCTGTATCATGTGTGTTATATCTACCTACATCATGTGTGTTATATCTACCTACATCATGTGTGTTTTATCTACCTGTATCATGTGTGTTATCTCTACCTGTATCCTGTGTGTTATATCTACCTGTATCCTGTGTGTTTTATCTACCTGTATCCTGTGTGTTATCTCTACCTGTATCCTGTGTGTTATATCTACCTGTATCCTGTGTGTTTTATCTACCTGTATCATGTGTGTTATATCTACCTGTATCATGTGTGTTATATCTACCTGCATCATGTGTGTTATATCTACCTGTATCATGTGTGTTATATCTACCTGTATCATGTGTGTTATCTCTACCTGTATCATGTGTGTTATATCTACCTGCATCATGTGTGTTATATCTTCCTACATCATGTGTGTTATCTCTACCTGTATCATGTGTGTTATCTCTACCTGTATCCTGTGTGTTATATCTACCTACATCATGTGTGTTTTATCTACCTACATCATGTGTGTTATCTCTACCTGTATCCTGTGTGTTATATCTACCTGTATCATGTGTGTTATATCTACCTGTATCATGTGTGTTATATCTACCTACATCATGTGTGTTATATCTACCTGTATCATGTGTGTTATATCTACCTGCATCATGTGTGTTATATCTACCTGCATCATGTGTGTTATATCTTCCTACATCATGTGTGTTATATCTACCTGCATCATGTGTGTTATATCTTCCTGCATCATGTGTGTCATATCTTCCTACATCATGTGTGTTATATCTACCTGCATCATGTGTGTTATATCTACCTGTATCATGTGTGTTATATCTTCCTACATCATGTGTGTTATATCTACCTGCATCATGTGTGTTATATCTACCTGCATCATGTGTGTTATATCTTCCTACATCATGTGTGTTATATCTACCTACATCATGTGTGTTATATCTTCCTACATCATGTGTGTTATATCTACCTGCATCATGTGTGTTATATCTTCCTACATCATGTGTGTTATATCTACCTACATCATGTGTGTTATATCTACCTACATCATGTGTGTTATATCTACCTGTATCATGTGTGTTATATCTACCTGTATCATGTGTGTTATCTCTACCTGCATCATGTGTGTTATATCTACCTGTATCATGTGTGTTATCTCTACCTGCATCATGTGTGTTATATCTACCTGTATCCTGTGTGTTATATCTACCTGTATCCTGTGTGTTATCTCTACCTGTATCCTGTGTGTTATATCTACCTGTATCATGTGTGTTATATCTACCTGTATCCTGTGTGTTATATCTACCTACATCATGTGTGTTATATCTACCTGCATCATGTGTGTTATCTCTACCTGTATCCTGTGTGTTTTATCTACCTGTATCCTGTGTGTTATATCTACCTGTATCATGTGTGTTATCTCTACCTGTATCCTGTGTGTTATATCTACCTGTATCCTGTGTGTTTTATCTACCTACATCATGTGTGTTTTATCTACCTACATCATGTGTGTTATCTCTACCTGTATCCTGTGTGTTATATCTACCTGTATCATGTGTGTTTTATCTACCTGTATCATGTGTGTTTTATCTACCTACATCATGTGTGTTATATCTACCTACATCATGTGTGTTTTATCTACCTGTATCATGTGTGTTATCTCTACCTGTATCATGTGTGTTTTATCTACCTGTATCATGTGTGTTTTATCTACCTACATCATGTGTGTTATATCTACCTACATCATGTGTGTTTTATCTACCTGTATCATGTGTGTTATCTCTACCTGTATCATGTGTGTTTTATCTACCTGTATCATGTGTGTTTTATCTACCTGTATCATGTGTGTTATATCTACCTGTATCATGTGTGTTATCTCTACCTGTATCATGTGTGTTTTATCTACCTGTATCATGTGTTATATCTACCTGTATCATGTGTGTTATATCTACCTACATTATGTGTGCTATCTCTACCTGTATCATGTGTGTTTTATCTACCTGTATCATGTGTTTTCTCTACCTGTATCATGTGTGTTATATCTACCTACATCATGTGTGTTATATCTACCTACATCATATGTGTTATCTCTACCTGTATCATGTGTGTTATATCTACCTGCATCATGTGTGTTTTATCTACCTGTATCATGTGTGTTTTATCTACCTACATCATGTGTGTTATATCTACCTGTATCATGTGTGTTTTATCTACCTGTATCCTGTGTGTTATATCTACCTACATCATGTGTGTTATATCTACCTACATCATGTGTTATCTCTACCTGTATCATGTGTGTTATATCTACCTGCATCATGTGTGTTATATCTACCTGCATCATGTGTGTTATATCTTCCTACATCATGTGTGTTATATCTACCTACATCATGTGTGTTTTATCTACCTACATCATGTGTGTTATATCTACCTGTATCTTGTGTGTTATATCTACCTGTATCCTGTGTGTTATCTCTACCTACATCATGTTTGTTATATCTACCTGTATCATGTGTGCTATCTCTACCTGTATCATGTGTGTTATATCTACCTGTATCATGTGTGTTATCTCTACCTGTATCATGTGTGTTTTATCTACCTACATCATGTGTGTTATCAATCAATTTTTCAATTTTATTTTATATAGCCCTTCGTACATCAGATAATATCTCGAAGTGCTGTACAGAAACCCAGCCTAAAACCCCAAACAGCTAGAATGCAGGTGTAGAAGCACGGTGGCTAGGAAAAACTCCCTAGAAAGGCCAAAACCTAGGAAGAAACCTAGAGAGGAACCAGGCTATGAGGGGTGGCCAGTCCTCTTCTGGCTGTGCCGGGTGGAGATTATAACAGAACTATGCCAAGATGTTCAAAAATGTTCATAAGTGACAAGCATGGTCAAATAATAATCATGAATAATTTTCAGTTGGCTTTTCATAGCTGATCATTAAGAGTTGAAAAACAACAGGTCTGGGACAGGTGGCGGTTCCATAACCGCAGGCAGAACAGCTGAAACTGGAATAGCAGCAAGGCCAGGCGGACTGGGGACAGCAAGGAGTCACCACGGGCGGCAGTCCCGACGCATGGTCCTAGGGCCCAGGTCCTCCGAGAGAAAGAAAGAGAGAAGGAGAAAATTAGAGAGAGCCAAGATTTTCAAAATGTTCATAAATGACAAGCATGGTCAAATAATAATCAGGAATAAATCTGTTGGCTTTTCATAGCCGATCATTAAGAGTTGAAAACAGCAGGTCTGGGACAGGTAGGGGTTTCGTAACCGCAGGCAGAAACAGTTGAAACTGGAATAGCAGCAAGGCCGGGCGGACTGGGGACTGCAAGGTGTCAGCATGCCCGGTAGTCCTGACGTATGGTCCTAGGGCTCAGGTTCTCAGAGAGAAAGAGAGAACGAGAGAATTAGAGAGAGCATACTTAAATTCACCCAGGACACTGGATAAGACAGGAGAAGTATTCCAGGTATAACCAACTGACCCCAGCCCCCCGACACATAAACTACTGCAGCATAAATACTGGAGGCTGAGACAGGAGTGGTCAGGAGACACTGTGGCCCCATCCGAAGAAACCCCCGGACAGGGCCAAACAGGAAGGATATAACCCCACCCACTCTGCCAAAGCACAGCCCCCACACCACTAGAGGGATATCCTCAACCACCAACTTACAATCCTGAGACAAGGCCGAGTATAGCCCACAAAGGTCTCCACCACAGCACAACCAAGGGGGGGCGCCAACCCAGACAGGAAGTTCACGTCAGTAACTCAACCCACTCAAGTGACGCACCCCTCCTAGGGACGGCATGAAAGAGCACCAGCAAGCCAGTGACTCAGCCCCAGTAACAGGGTTAGAGGCAGAGAATCCCAGTGGAGAGAGGGGAACCGGCCCTGGAGAGACAGCAAGGGCGGTTCGTTGCTCCAGAGCCTTTCCGTTCACCTTCACACTCCTGGGCCAGACTACACTCAATCATATGACCTACTGAAGAGATAAGTCTTCAGTAAAGACTTAAAGGTTGAGACTGAGTCTGCGTCTCTCACATGGGTAGGCAGACTGTTCCATAAAAATGGAGATCTATAGGAGAAAGCCCTGCCTCCAGCTGTTTGCTTAGAAATTTTAGGGACAATTAGGAGGCCTGCGTCTTGTGACCGTAGCGTACGTGTAGGTATGTACGGCAGGACCAACTCGGAAAGATAGGTAGGAGCAAGCCCATGTAACGCTTTAAAGGTTAACAGTAAAACCTTGAAATCAGCCCTTGCCTTAACGGGAAGCCAGTGTAGGGAAGCTAGCACTGGAGTAATATGATCAAATTTCTTGGTTCTAGTCAGGATTCTAGCAGCCGTATTTAGCACTAACTGAAGTTTATTTAGTGCTTTATCCGGGTAGCCGGAAAGTAGAGCATTGCAGTAGTCTAACCTAGAAGTAACAAATGCATGGATTAATTTTTCTGCATCATTTTTGGACAGAAAATTTCTGATTTTTGCAATGTTACGTAGATGGAAAAAAGCTGTCCTTGAAACAGTCTTGATATGTTCGTCAAAAGAGAGATCAGGGTCAAGAGTAACGCCGAGGTCCTTCACAGTTTTATTTGAGACGACTTTACAACCATCAAGATGAATTGTCAGATTTAACAGAAGATCTCTTTGTTTCTTGGGACCTAGAACAAGCATCTCTGTTTTGTCCGAGTTTAAAAGTAGAAAGTTTTCAGCCATCCACTTCCTTATGTCTGAAACACAGGCTTCTAGCGAGGGCAATTTTGGGGCTTCACCATGTTTCATTGAAATGTACAGCTGTGTGTCATCCGCATAGCAGTGAAAGTTAACATTATGTTTTCGAATAACATCCCCAAGAGGTAAAATATATAGTGAAAACAATAGTGGTCCTAAAACGGAACCTTGAGGAACACCGAAATGTACAGTTGATTTGTCAGAGGACAGACCATTCACAGAGACAAACTGATATCTTTCCGACAGGTAAGATCTAAACCAGGCCAGAACTTGTCCGTGTAGACCAATTTGGGTTTCCAGTCTCTCCAAAAGAATGTGGTGATCGATGGTGTCAAAGGCAGCACTAAGGTCTAGTAGCACGAGGACAGATGCAGAGCCTCGGTCTGACGCCATTAAAAGGTCATTTACCACCTTCACAAGTGCAGTCTCAGTGCTATGATGGGGTCTAAAACCAGACTGAAGCATTTCGTATACATTGTTTGTCTTCAGAAAGGCAGTGAGTTGCTGCGCAACAGCTTTTTCTAAAATTTTTGAGAGGAATGGAAGATTCGATATAGGCCGATAGTTTTTTATATTTTCCGGGTCAAGGTTTGGCTTTTTCAAGAGAGGCTTTATCACTGCCACTTTTAGTGACTTTGGTACACATCCGGTGGATAGAGAGCTGTTTATTATGTTCAACATAGGAGGGCCAAGCACAGGAAGCAGCTCCTTCAGCAGTTTAGTTATATCTACCTGTATCATGTGTGTTATCGCTACCTGTATCATGTGTGTTATATCTACCTACATCATGTGTGTTATATCTACCTACATCATGTGTGTTATCTCTACCTGTATCATGTGTGTTATATCTACCTGTATCATGTGTGTTATCTACCTGTATCCTGTGTGTTTTATCTACCTGTGTCCTGTGTGTTTTATCTACCTGTATCATGTGTGTTATATCTACCTGTATCATGTGTGTTATCTCTACCTGTATCATGTGTGTTATATCTACCTACATCATATGTGTTATCTCTACCTGTATCATGTGTGTTATATCTACCTACATCATGTGTGTTTTATCTACCTGTATCCTGTGTGTTATATCTACCTACATCATTTGTGTTATATCTACCTACATCATGTGTGTTATATCTACCTGTATCATGTGTGTTTTATCTACCTGTATCATGTGTGTTATATCTACCTACATCATTTGTGTTATATCTACCTACATCATGTGTGTTATATCTACCTGTATCATGTGTGTTTTATCTACCTGTATCATGTGTGTTTTATCTACCTGTATCATGTGTGTTATATCTACCTGTATCATGTGTGTTATATCTACCTGTATCATGTGTGTTATATCTACCTGTATCATGTGTGTTATATCTACCTGTATCATGTGTGTTTTATCTACCTGTATCATGTGTGTTATATCTACCTACATCATGTGTGTTATATCTACCTACATCATGTGTGTTTTATCTACCTGTATCATGTGTGTTATCTCTACCTGTATCCTGTGTGTTATATCTACCTGTATCCTGTGTGTTTTATCTACCTGTATCCTGTGTGTTATCTCTACCTGTATCCTGTGTGTTATATCTACCTGTATCCTGTGTGTTTTATCTACCTGTATCATGTGTGTTATATCTACCTGTATCATGTGTGTTTTATCTACCTACATCATATGTTTTATCTCTACCTACATCATGTGTGTTATATCTACCTGTATCATGTGTGTTATATCTACCTGCATCGTGTGTTATCTCTACCTGCATCATGTGTGTTATATCTACCTGTATCATGTGTGTTATATCTACCTGCATCATGTGTGTTATCTCTACCTGCATCATGTGTGTTATATCTACCTGTATCCTGTGTGTTATCTCTACCTGTATCCTGTGTGTTATCTCTACCTGTATCATGTGTGTTATATCTACCTGTATCCTGTGTGTTATATCTACCTGTATCATGTGTGTTATCTCTACCTGTATCCTGTGTGTTATATCTACCTACATCATGTGTGTTATATCTACCTGTATCATGTGTGTTATATCTACCTACATCATGTTTGTTATATCTACCTACATCATGTGTGTTATATCTACCTACATCATGTGTGTTATATCTACCTACATCATGTGTGTTTTATCTACCTGTATCATGTGTGTTATATCTACCTACATCATGTGTGTTATATCTACCTGTATCATGTGTGTTATATCTACCTACATCATGTGTGTTATATCTACCTACATCATGTGTGTTATATCTACCTACATCATGTGTGTTATATCTACCTGTATCAAGTGTGTTATATCTACCTGTATCATGTGTGTTATCTCTACCTGTATCCTGTGTGTTATATCTACCTGTATCCTGTGTGTTATCTCTACCTGTATCCTGTGTGTTATATCTACCTGTATCCTGTATGTTATATCATGTTATATCTACCTGTATCCTGTGTGTTATCTCTACCTACATCATGTGTGTTTTATCTACCTGCATCATGTGTGTTATATCTACCTACATCATGTGTGTTATATCTACCTGTATCATGTGTGTTATCTCTACCTGTATCCTTTGTGTTATATCTACCTGCATCATGTGTGTTATATCTACCTGTATCATGTGTGTTATCTACCTGTATCCTGTGTGTGTTGTCTACCTGTATCCTGTGTGTTTTGTCTACCTGTATCCTGTGTGTTATATCTACCTGCATCATGTGTGTTATATCTACCTGTATCATGTGTGTTATATCTACCTGTATCATGTGTGTTATCTCTACCTGTATCATGTGTGTTATATCTACCTACATCATGTGTGTTATCTCTACCTACATCATGTGTGTTATATCTACCTGCATCATGTGTGTTATATCTACCTGCATCATGTGTGTTATATCTTCCTACATCATGTGTGTTATATCTACCTACATCATGTGTGTTATATCTACCTGTATCATGTGTGTTATATCTACCTGCATCATGTGTGTTATATCTACCTGTATCATGTGTGTTATATCTACCTACATCATGTGTGTTATATCTACCTGTATCATGTGTGTTATATCTACCTGTATCATGTGTGTTATATCTACCTGCATCATGTGTGTTATATCTACCTACATCATGTGTGTTATATCTACCTGTATCCTGTGTGTTATATCTACCTGTATCATGTGTGTTATATCTACCTACATCATGTGTGTTATATCTACCTGTATCATGTGTGTTATATCTACCTGTATCATGTGTGTTATCTCTACCTGCATCATGTGTGTTATATCTACCTGTATCATGTGTGTTATCTCTACCTGCATCATGTGTGTTATATCTACCTGTATCCTGTGTGTTATATCTACCTGTATCCTGTGTGTTATCTCTACCTGTATCCTGTGTGTTATATCTACCTGTATCATGTGTGTTATATCTACCTGTATCCTGTGTGTTATATCTACCTACATCATGTGTGTTATCTCTACCTGCATCATGTGTGTTATATCTACCTACATCATGTGTGTTATCTCTACCTGCATCATGTGTGTTATATCTACCTGTATCATGTGTGTTATATCTACCTGTATCATGTGTGTTATCTCTACCTGTATCCTGTGTGTTATATCTACCTACATCATGTGTGTTATATCTACCTGTATCATGTGTGTTTTATCTACCTGTATCATGTGTGTTTTATCTACCTACATCATGTGTGTTATATCTACCTACATCATGTGTGTTTTATCTACCTGTATCATGTGTGTTATCTCTACCTGTATCATGTGTGTTTTATCTACCTGTATCATGTGTGTTTTATCTACCTGTATCATGTGTGTTATATCTACCTGTATCATGTGTGTTATCTCTACCTGTATCATGTGTGTTTTATCTACCTGTATCATGTGTTATATCTACCTGTATCATGTGTGTTATATCTACCTACATCATGTGTGCTATCTCTACCTGTATCATGTGTGTTTTATCTACCTGTATCATGTGTTATCTCTACCTGTATCATGTGTGTTATATCTACCTACATCATGTGTGTTATATCTACCTACATCATATGTGTTATCTCTACCTGTATCATGTGTGTTATATCTACCTGCATCATGTGTGTTTTATCTACCTGTATCATGTGTGTTTTATCTACCTACATCATGTGTGTTATATCATGTTATATCTACCTACATCATGTGTGCTATCTCTACCTGTATCCTGTGTGTTATATCTACCTACATCATGTGTGTTATCTCTACCTGTATCATGTGTGTTTTATCTACCTGTATCCTGTGTGTTATATCTACCTGTATCGTGTGTGTTATATCTACCTGCATCATGTGTGTTATATCTTCCTACATCATGTGTGTTATATCTACCTACATCATGTGTGTTATATCTACCTACATCATATGTGTTATCTCTACCTGTATCATGTGTGTTATATCTACCTACATCATGTGTGTTTTATCTACCTGTATCATGTGTGTTATATCTACCTACATCATTTGTGTTATATCTACCTACATCATGTGTGTTATATCTACCTGTATCATGTGTGTTTTATCTACCTGTATCATGTGTGTTTTATCTACCTGTATCATGTGTGTTATATCTACCTGTATCATGTGTGTTTTATCTACCTGTATCATGTGTGTTTTATCTACCTGTATCATGTGTGTTATATCTACCTACATCATGTGTGTTATCTCTACCTGTATCCTGTGTGTTATATCTACCTGTATCATGTGTGTTATATCTACCTGTATCATGTGTGTTATATCTACCTACATCATGTGTGTTATATCTACCTGTATCATGTGTGTTATCTCTACCTGTATCCTGTGTGTTATATCTACCTACATCATGTGTGTTATATCTACCTACATCATGTGTGTTATATCTACCTGCATCATGTGTGTTATATCTACCTGTATCATGTGTGTTATATCTTCCTACATCATGTGTGTTATATCTACCTGCATCATGTGTGTTATATCTTCCTGCATCATGTGTGTTATATCTTCCTACATCATGTGTGTTATATCTACCTGCATCATGTGTGTTATATCTACCTGTATCATGTGTGTTATATCTACCTGTATCATGTGTGTTATCTCTACCTGTATCGTGTGTTATATCTACCTGCATCATGTGTGTTATATCTTCCTACATCATGTGTGTTATCTCTACCTGTATCATGTGTGTTATCTCTACCTGTATCCTGTGTGTTATATCTACCTACATCATGTGTGTTTTATCTACCTACATCATGTGTGTTATCTCTACCTGTATCCTGTGTGTTATATCTACCTGTATCATGTGTGTTATATCTACCTGTATCATGTGTGTTATATCTACCTACATCATGTGTGTTATATCTACCTGTATCATGTGTGTTATCTCTACCTGTATCCTGTGTGTTATATCTACCTACATCATGTGTGTTATATCTACCTACATCATGTGTGTTATATCTACCTGCATCATGTGTGTTATATCTACCTGTATCATGTGTGTTATATCTTCCTACATCATGTGTGTTATATCTACCTACATCATGTGTGTTATCTCTACCTGTATCATGTGTGTTATCTCTACCTGTATCATGTGTGTTATAACTACCTGCATCATGTGTGTTATATCTACCTGCATCATGTGTGTTATATCTTCCTACATCATGTGTGTTATATCTACCTGCATCATGTGTGTTATATCTTCCTGCATCATGTGTGTTATATCTTCCTACATCATGTGTGTTATATCTACCTGCATCATGTGTGTTATATCTACCTGTATCATGTGTGTTATATCTTCCTACATCATGTGTGTTATATCTACCTGCATCATGTGTGTTATATCTACCTGCATCATGTGTGTTATATCTTCCTACATCATGTGTGTTATATCTACCTACATCATGTGTGTTATATCTTCCTACATCATGTGTGTTATATTTACCT
Source organism: Salvelinus fontinalis (assembly GCF_029448725.1). Lineage (NCBI taxonomy): Eukaryota > Metazoa > Chordata > Actinopteri > Salmoniformes > Salmonidae > Salvelinus > Salvelinus fontinalis. Next base: position 96,188 of record NW_026600606.1, on the reverse strand, counting down.
GCATCATGTGTGTTATATCTTCCTACATCATGTGTGTTATATCTACCTACATCATGTGTGTTATATCTACCTACATCATGTGTGTTATATCTACCTGTATCATGTGTGTTATATCTACCTGTATCATGTGTGTTATCTCTACCTGCATCATGTGTGTTATATCTACCTGTATCATGTGTGTTATCTCTACCTGCATCATGTGTGTTATATCTACCTGTATCCTGTGTGTTATATCTACCTGTATCCTGTGTGTTATCTCTACCTGTATCCTGTGTGTTATATCTACCTGTATCATGTGTGTTATATCTACCTGTATCCTGTGTGTTATATCTACCTACATCATGTGTGTTATATCTACCTGCATCATGTGTGTTATCTCTACCTGTATCCTGTGTGTTTTATCTACCTGTATCCTGTGTGTTATATCTACCTGTATCATGTGTGTTATCTCTACCTGTATCCTGTGTGTTATATCTACCTGTATCCTGTGTGTTTTATCTACCTACATCATGTGTGTTTTATCTACCTACATCATGTGTGTTATCTCTACCTGTATCCTGTGTGTTATATCTACCTGTATCATGTGTGTTTTATCTACCTGTATCATGTGTGTTTTATCTACCTACATCATGTGTGTTATATCTACCTACATCATGTGTGTTTTATCTACCTGTATCATGTGTGTTATCTCTACCTGTATCATGTGTGTTTTATCTACCTGTATCATGTGTGTTTTATCTACCTACATCATGTGTGTTATATCTACCTACATCATGTGTGTTTTATCTACCTGTATCATGTGTGTTATCTCTACCTGTATCTTGTGTGTTTTATCTACCTGTATCATGTGTGTTTTATCTACCTGTATCATGTGTGTTATATCTACCTACATTATGTGTGCTATCTCTACCTGTATCATGTGTGTTTTATCTACCTGTATCATGTGTTATCTCTACCTGTATCATGTGTGTTATATCTACCTACATCATGTGTGTTATATCTACCTACATCATATGTGTTATCTCTACCTGTATCATGTGTGTTATATCTACCTGCATCATGTGTGTTTTATCTACCTGTATCATGTGTGTTTTATCTACCTACATCATGTGTGTTATATCTACCTGTATCATGTGTGTTTTATCTACCTGTATCCTGTGTGTTATATCTACCTACATCATGTGTGTTATATCTACCTACATCATGTGTTATCTCTACCTGTATCATGTGTGTTATATCTACCTGCATCATGTGTGTTATATCTACCTGCATCATGTGTGTTATATCTTCCTACATCATGTGTGTTATATCTACCTACATCATGTGTGTTTTATCTACCTACATCATGTGTGTTATATCTACCTGTATCATGTGTGTTATATCTACCTGTATCCTGTGTGTTATCTCTACCTACATCATGTGTGTTATATCTACCTGTATCATGTGTGCTATCTCTACCTGTATCATGTGTGTTATATCTACCTGTATCATGTGTGTTATCTCTACCTGTATCATGTGTGTTTTATCTACCTACATCATGTGTGTTATCAATCAATTTTTCAATTTTATTTTATATAGCCCTTCGTACATCAGATAATATCTCGAAGTGCTGTACAGAAACCCAGCCTAAAACCCCAAACAGCTAGAATGCAGGTGTAGAAGCACGGTGGCTAGGAAAAACTCCCTAGAAAGGCCAAAACCTAGGAAGAAACCTAGAGAGGAACCAGGCTATGAGGGGTGGCCAGTCCTCTTCTGGCTGTGCCGGGTGGAGATTATAACAGAACTATGCCAAGATGTTCAAAAATGTTCATAAGTGACAAGCATGGTCAAATAATAATCATGAATAATTTTCAGTTGGCTTTTCATAGCTGATCATTAAGAGTTGAAAAACAACAGGTCTGGGACAGGTGGCGGTTCCATAACCGCAGGCAGAACAGCTGAAACTGGAATAGCAGCAAGGCCAGGCGGACTGGGGACAGCAAGGAGTCACCACGGGCGGCAGTCCCGACGCATGGTCCTAGGGCCCAGGTCCTCCGAGAGAAAGAAAGAGAGAAGGAGAAAATTAGAGAGAGCCAAGATTTTCAAAATGTTCATAAATGACAAGCATGGTCAAATAATAATCAGGAATAAATCTCAGTTGGCTTTTCATAGCCGATCATTAAGAGTTGAAAACAGCAGGTCTGGGACAGGTAGGGGTTCCATAACCGCAGGCAGAAGAGTTGAAACTGGAATAGCAGCAAGGCCAGGCGGACTGGGGGCAGCAAGGAGTCACCACGGCCGGTAGTCCCGACGTATGGTCCTAGGGCTCAGGTCCTCCGAGAGAAAGAGAGAAGGAGAAAATTAGAGAGAGCCAAGATTTTCAAAATGTTCATAAATGACAAGCATGGTCAAATAATAATCAGGAATAAATCTGTTGGCTTTTCATAGCCGATCATTAAGAGTTGAAAACAGCAGGTCTGGGACAGGTAGGGGTTTCGTAACCGCAGGCAGAAACAGTTGAAACTGGAATAGCAGCAAGGCCGGGCGGACTGGGGACAGCAAGGTGTCAGCATGCCCGGTAGTCCTGACGTATGGTCCTAGGGCTCAGGTTCTCAGAGAGAAAGAGAGAACGAGAGAATTAGAGAGAGCATACTTAAATTCACCCAGGACACTGGATAAGACAGGAGAAGTATTCCAGGTATAACCAACTGACCCCAGCCCCCCGACACATAAACTACTGCAGCATAAATACTGGAGGCTGAGACAGGAGTGGTCAGGAGACACTGTGGCCCCATCCGAAGAAACCCCCGGACAGGGCCAAACAGGAAGGATATAACCCCACCCACTCTGCCAAAGCACAGCCCCCACACCACTAGAGGGATATCCTCAACCACCAACTTACAATCCTGAGACAAGGCCGAGTATAGCCCACAAAGGTCTCCACCACAGCACAACCAAGGGGGGGCGCCAACCCAGACAGGAAGTTCACGTCAGTAACTCAACCCACTCAAGTGACGCACCCCTCCTAGGGACGGCATGAAAGAGCACCAGCAAGCCAGTGACTCAGCCCCAGTAACAGGGTTAGAGGCAGAGAATCCCAGTGGAGAGAGGGGAACCGGCCCTGGAGAGACAGCAAGGGCGGTTCGTTGCTCCAGAGCCTTTCCGTTCACCTTCACACTCCTGGGCCAGACTACACTCAATCATATGACCTACTGAAGAGATAAGTCTTCAGTAAAGACTTAAAGGTTGAGACTGAGTCTGCGTCTCTCACATGGGTAGGCAGACTGTTCCATAAAAATGGAGATCTATAGGAGAAAGCCCTGCCTCCAGCTGTTTGCTTAGAAATTTTAGGGACAATTAGGAGGCCTGCGTCTTGTGACCGTAGCGTACGTGTAGGTATGTACGGCAGGACCAACTCGGAAAGATAGGTAGGAGCAAGCCCATGTAACGCTTTAAAGGTTAACAGTAAAACCTTGAAATCAGCCCTTGCCTTAACGGGAAGCCAGTGTAGGGAAGCTAGCACTGGAGTAATATGATCAAATTTCTTGGTTCTAGTCAGGATTCTAGCAGCCGTATTTAGCACTAACTGAAGTTTATTTAGTGCTTTATCCGGGTAGCCGGAAAGTAGAGCATTGCAGTAGTCTAACCTAGAAGTAACAAATGCATGGATTAATTTTTCTGCATCATTTTTGGACAGAAAATTTCAGATTTTTGCAATGTTACGTAGATGGAAAAAAGCTGTCCTTGAAACAGTCTTGATATGTTCGTCAAAAGAGAGATCAGGGTCAAGAGTAACGCCGAGGTCCTTCACAGTTTTATTTGAGACGACTTTACAACCATCAAGATGAATTGTCAGATTTAACAGAAGATCTCTTTGTTTCTTGGGACCTAGAACAAGCATCTCTGTTTTGTCCGAGTTTAAAAGTAGAAAGTTTTCAGCCATCCACTTCCTTATGTCTGAAACACAGGCTTCTAGCGAGGGCAATTTTGGGGCTTCACCATGTTTCATTGAAATGTACAGCTGTGTGTCATCCGCATAGCAGTGAAAGTTAACATTATGTTTTCGAATAACATCCCCAAGAGGTAAAATATATAGTGAAAACAATAGTGGTCCTAAAACGGAACCTTGAGGAACACCGAAATGTACAGTTGATTTGTCAGAGGACAGACCATTCACAGAGACAAACTGATATCTTTCCGACAGGTAAGATCTAAACCAGGCCAGAACTTGTCCGTGTAGACCAATTTGGGTTTCCAGTCTCTCCAAAAGAATGTGGTGATCGATGGTGTCAAAGGCAGCACTAAGGTCTAGTAGCACGAGGACAGATGCAGAGCCTCGGTCTGACGCCATTAAAAGGTCATTTACCACCTTCACAAGTGCAGTCTCAGTGCTATGATGGGGTCTAAAACCAGACTGAAGCATTTCGTATACATTGTTTGTCTTCAGAAAGGCAGTGAGTTGCTGCGCAACAGCTTTTTCTAAAATTTTTGAGAGGAATGGAAGATTCGATATAGGCCGATAGTTTTTTATATTTTCCGGGTCAAGGTTTGGCTTTTTCAAGAGAGGCTTTATCACTGCCACTTTTAGTGAGTTTGGTACACATCCGGTGGATAGAGAGCTGTTTATTATGTTCAACATAGGAGGGCCAAGCACAGGAAGCAGCTCCTTCAGCAGTTTAGTTATATCTACCTGTATCATGTGTGTAATCGCTACCTGTATCATGTGTGTTATATCTACCTACATCATGTGTGTTATATCTACCTACATCATGTGTGTTATCTCTACCTGTATCATGTGTGTTATATCTACCTGTATCATGTGTGTTATCTACCTGTATCCTGTGTGTTTTATCTACCTGTGTCCTGTGTGTTTTATCTACCTGTATCATGTGTGTTATATCTACCTGTATCATGTGTGTTATCTCTACCTGTATCATGTGTGTTATATCTACCTGTATCCTGTGTGTTATATCTACCTGTATCATGTGTGTTATATCTACCTGTATCCTGTGTGTTATATCTACCTGTATCCTGTGTGTTTTATCTACCTGTATCATGTGTGTTATCTCTACCTGTATCCTGTGTGTTATATCTACCTACATCATGTGTGCTATCTCTACCTGTATCATGTGTGTTATATCTACCTGTATCCTGTGTGTTATCTCTACCTGTATCATGTGTGTTATATCTACCAGTATCATGTGTGTTATATCTACCTGTATCATGTGTGTTATCTCTACCTGCATCATGTGTGTTATATCTACCTACATCATGTGTGTTATCTCTACCTGTGTCCTGTGTGTTATCTCTACCTGTAACCTGTGTGTTATCTCTACCTGTATCATGTGTGTTATATCTACCTGTATCATGTGTGTTATCTCTACCTGTATCATGTGTGTTTTATCTACCTACATCATGTGTGTTATATCTACCTACATCATGTGTGTTATCTCTACCTGTATCATGTGTGTTTTATCTACCTACATCATGTGTGTTATATCTACCTACATCATGTGTGTTATATCTACCTGTATCCTGTGTGTTATATCTACCTACATCATGTGTGTTATATCTACCTGTATCATGTGTGTTATATCTACCTACATCATGTGTGTTATATCTACCTGTAACCTGTGTGTTATATCTACCTGTATCATATGTGTTATCTCTACCTGTATCCTGTGTGTTATATCTACCTGCATCATGTGTGTTATATCTACCTGTATCATGTGTGTTATCTCTACCTACATCATGTGTGTTATATCTACCTGTATCATGTGTGTTATATCTACCTGTATCATGTGTGTTATCTCTACCTGTATCCTGTGTGTTATATCTACCTGTATCATGTGTGTTATATCTACCTGTATCCTGTGTGTTATCTCTACCTGTATCATGTGTGTTATATCTACCTACATTATGTGTGTTTTATCTACCTGTATCATGTGTGTTATATCTACCTACATCATTTGTGTTATATCTACCTACATCATGTGTGTTATATCTACCTGTATCATGTGTGTTTTATCTACCTGTATCATGTGTGTTTTATCTACCTGTATCATGTGTGTTATATCTACCTGTATCATGTGTGTTATATCTACCTGTATCATGTGTGTTATATCTACCTGTATCATGTGTGTTATATCTACCTGTATCATGTGTGTTTTATCTACCTGTATCATGTGTGTTATATCTACCTACATCATGTGTGTTATATCTACCTACATCATGTGTGTTATCTCTACCTGTATCCTGTGTGTTATATCTACCTGTATCCTGTGTGTTTTATCTACCTGTATCCTGTGTGTTATATCTACCTGTATCATGTGTGTTATCTCTACCTGTATCCTGTGTGTTATATCTACCTGTATCCTGTGTGTTTTATCTACCTGTATCCTGTGTGTTATCTCTACCTGTATCATGTGTGTTATATCTACCTACATCATTTGTGTTATATCTACCTACATCATGTGTGTTATATCTACCTGTATCATGTGTGTTTTATCTACCTGTATCATGTGTGTTTTATCTACCTGTATCCTGTGTGTTATATCTACCTGTATCATGTGTGTTATCTCTACCTGTATCATGTGTGTTTTATCTACCTACATCATATGTGTTATCTCTACCTACATCATGTGTGTTATATCTACCTGTATCATGTGTGTTATATCTACCTGCATCATGTGTGTTATCTCTACCTGCATCATGTGTGTTATCTCTACCTGTATCCTGTGTGTTATCTCTACCTGTATCCTGTGTGTTATCTCTACCTGTATCATGTGTGTTATATCTACCTGTATCATGTGTGTTATCTCTACCTGTATCATGTGTGTTATCTCTACCTGTATCATGTGTGTTTTCTCTACCTGTATCCTGTGTGTTATCTCTACCTATATCCTGTGTGTTATCTCTACCTACATCATGTGTGTTATATCTACCTGTATCATGTGTGTTATATCTACCTGCATCATGTGTGTTATCTCTACCTGCATCATGTGTGTTATATCTACCTGTATCCTGTGTGTTATCTCTACCTGTATCCTGTGTGTTATCTCTACCTGTATCATGTGTGTTATATCTACCTACATCATGTGTGTTATATCTACCTACATCATGTGTGTTATATCTACCTACATCATGTGTGTTATATCTACCTGCATCATGTGTGTTATATCTACCTGTATCATGTGTGTTATCTCTACCTGTATCCTGTGTGTTATATCTACCTGTATCATGTGTGTTATCTCTACCTGTACCCTTTGTGTTATATCTACCTGTATCATGTGTGTTATATCTACCTGTATCCTGTGTGTTATCTCTACCTGTATCATGTGTGTTATATCTACCTACATCATGTGTGTTATATCTACCTGCATCATGTGTGTTATATCTACCTGTATCATGTGTGTTATCTCTACCTGTATCCTGTGTGTTATATCTACCTGTATCATGTGTGTTATCTCTACCTGTACCCTTTGTGTTATATCTACCTGTATCATGTGTGTTATATCTACCTGTATCCTGTGTGTTATCTCTACCTGTATCATGTGTGTTATATCTACCTACATCATGTGTGTTTTATCTACCTGTATCATGTGTGTTATATCTACCTACATCATTTGTGTTATATCTACCTACATCATGTGTGTTATATCTACCTGTATCATGTGTGTTTTATCTACCTGTATCATGTGTGTTTTATCTACCTGTATCATGTGTGTTATATCTACCTGTATCATGTGTGTTATATCTACCTGTATCATGTGTGTTATATCTACCTGTATCATGTGTGTTATATCTACCTGTATCATGTGTGTTTTATCTACCTGTATCATGTGTGTTATATCTACCTACATCATGTGTGTTATATCTACCTACATCATGTGTGTTATCTCTACCTGTATCCTGTGTGTTATATCTACCTGTATCCTGTGTGTTTTATCTACCTGTATCCTGTGTGTTATCTCTACCTGTATCATGTGTGTTATCTCTACCTGTATCATGTGTGTTATATCTACCTGTATCATGTGTGTTATCTCTACCTGTATCATGTGTGTTTTATCTACCTACATCATGTGTGTTATCAATCAATTTTTCAATTTTATTTTATATAGCCCTTCGTACATCAGATAATATCTCGAAGTGCTGTACAGAAACCCAGCCTAAAACCCCAAACAGCTAGAATGCAGGTGTAGAAGCACGGTGGCTAGGAAAAACTCCCTAGAAAGGCCAAAACCTAGGAAGAAACCTAGAGAGGAACCAGGCTATGAGGGGTGGCCAGTCCTCTTCTGGCTGTGCCGGGTGGAGATTATAACAGAACTATGCCAAGATGTTCAAAAATGTTCATAAGTGACAAGCATGGTCAAATAATAATCATGAATAATTTTCAGTTGGCTTTTCATAGCTGATCATTAAGAGTTGAAAAACAACAGGTCTGGGACAGGTGGCGGTTCCATAACCGCAGGCAGAACAGCTGAAACTGGAATAGCAGCAAGGCCAGGCGGACTGGGGACAGCAAGGAGTCACCACGGGCGGCAGTCCCGACGCATGGTCCTAGGGCCCAGGTCCTCCGAGAGAAAGAAAGAGAGAAGGAGAAAATTAGAGAGAGCCAAGATTTTCAAAATGTTCATAAATGACAAGCATGGTCAAATAATAATCAGGAATAAATCTCAGTTGGCTTTTCATAGCCGATCATTAAGAGTTGAAAACAGCAGGTCTGGGACAGGTAGGGGTTCCATAACCGCAGGCAGAAGAGTTGAAACTGGAATAGCAGCAAGGCCAGGCGGACTGGGGGCAGCAAGGAGTCACCACGGCCGGTAGTCCCGACGTATGGTCCTAGGGCTCAGGTCCTCCGAGAGAAAGAGAGAAGGAGAAAATTAGAGAGAGCCAAGATTTTCAAAATGTTCATAAATGACAAGCATGGTCAAATAATAATCAGGAATAAATCTGTTGGCTTTTCATAGCCGATCATTAAGAGTTGAAAACAGCAGGTCTGGGACAGGTAGGGGTTTCGTAACCGCAGGCAGAAACAGTTGAAACTGGAATAGCAGCAAGGCCGGGCGGACTGGGGACAGCAAGGTGTCAGCATGCCCGGTAGTCCTGACGTATGGTCCTAGGGCTCAGGTTCTCAGAGAGAAAGAGAGAACGAGAGAATTAGAGAGAGCATACTTAAATTCACCCAGGACACTGGATAAGACAGGAGAAGTATTCCAGGTATAACCAACTGACCCCAGCCCCCCGACACATAAACTACTGCAGCATAAATACTGGAGGCTGAGACAGGAGTGGTCAGGAGACACTGTGGCCCCATCCGAAGAAACCCCCGGACAGGGCCAAACAGGAAGGATATAACCCCACCCACTCTGCCAAAGCACAGCCCCCACACCACTAGAGGGATATCCTCAACCACCAACTTACAATCCTGAGACAAGGCCGAGTATAGCCCACAAAGGTCTCCACCACAGCACAACCAAGGGGGGGCGCCAACCCAGACAGGAAGTTCACGTCAGTAACTCAACCCACTCAAGTGACGCACCCCTCCTAGGGACGGCATGAAAGAGCACCAGCAAGCCAGTGACTCAGCCCCAGTAACAGGGTTAGAGGCAGAGAATCCCAGTGGAGAGAGGGGAACCGGCCCTGGAGAGACAGCAAGGGCGGTTCGTTGCTCCAGAGCCTTTCCGTTCACCTTCACACTCCTGGGCCAGACTACACTCAATCATATGACCTACTGAAGAGATAAGTCTTCAGTAAAGACTTAAAGGTTGAGACTGAGTCTGCGTCTCTCACATGGGTAGGCAGACTGTTCCATAAAAATGGAGATCTATAGGAGAAAGCCCTGCCTCCAGCTGTTTGCTTAGAAATTTTAGGGACAATTAGGAGGCCTGCGTCTTGTGACCGTAGCGTACGTGTAGGTATGTACGGCAGGACCAACTCGGAAAGATAGGTAGGAGCAAGCCCATGTAACGCTTTAAAGGTTAACAGTAAAACCTTGAAATCAGCCCTTGCCTTAACGGGAAGCCAGTGTAGGGAAGCTAGCACTGGAGTAATATGATCAAATTTCTTGGTTCTAGTCAGGATTCTAGCAGCCGTATTTAGCACTAACTGAAGTTTATTTAGTGCTTTATCCGGGTAGCCGGAAAGTAGAGCATTGCAGTAGTCTAACCTAGAAGTAACAAATGCATGGATTAATTTTTCTGCATCATTTTTGGACAGAAAATTTCTGATTTTTGCAATGTTACGTAGATGGAAAAAAGCTGTCCTTGAAACAGTCTTGATATGTTCGTCAAAAGAGAGATCAGGGTCAAGAGTAACGCCGAGGTCCTTCACAGTTTTATTTGAGACGACTTTACAACCATCAAGATGAATTGTCAGATTTAACAGAAGATCTCTTTGTTTCTTGGGACCTAGAACAAGCATCTCTGTTTTGTCCGAGTTTAAAAGTAGAAAGTTTTCAGCCATCCACTTCCTTATGTCTGAAACACAGGCTTCTAGCGAGGGCAATTTTGGGGCTTCACCATGTTTCATTGAAATGTACAGCTGTGTGTCATCCGCATAGCAGTGAAAGTTAACATTATGTTTTCGAATAACATCCCCAAGAGGTAAAATATATAGTGAAAACAATAGTGGTCCTAAAACGGAACCTTGAGGAACACCGAAATGTACAGTTGATTTGTCAGAGGACAGACCATTCACAGAGACAAACTGATATCTTTCCGACAGGTAAGATCTAAACCAGGCCAGAACTTGTCCGTGTAGACCAATTTGGGTTTCCAGTCTCTCCAAAAGAATGTGGTGATCGATGGTGTCAAAGGCAGCACTAAGGTCTAGTAGCACGAGGACAGATGCAGAGCCTCGGTCTGACGCCATTAAAAGGTCATTTACCACCTTCACAAGTGCAGTCTCAGTGCTATGATGGGGTCTAAAACCAGACTGAAGCATTTCGTATACATTGTTTGTCTTCAGAAAGGCAGTGAGTTGCTGCGCAACAGCTTTTTCTAAAATTTTTGAGAGGAATGGAAGATTCGATATAGGCCGATAGTTTTTTATATTTTCCGGGTCAAGGTTTGGCTTTTTCAAGAGAGGCTTTATCACTGCCACTTTTAGTGAGTTTGGTACACATCCGGTGGATAGAGAGCTGTTTATTATGTTCAACATAGGAGGGCCAAGCACAGGAAGCAGCTCATTCAGCAGTTTAGTTATATCTACCTGTATCATGTGTGTTATCGCTACCTGTATCATGTGTGTTATATCTACCTACATCATGTGTGTTATATCTACCTACATCATGTGTGTTATCTCTACCTGTATCATGTGTGTTATATCTACCTGTATCATGTGTGTTATCTACCTGTATCCTGTGTGTTTTATCTACCTGTGTCCTGTGTGTTTTATCTACCTGTATCATGTGTGTTATATCTACCTGTATCATGTGTGTTATCTCTACCTGTATCATGTGTGTTATATCTACCTGTATCCTGTGTGTTATATCTACCTGTATCATGTGTGTTATATCTACCTGTATCCTGTGTGTTATATCTACCTGTATCCTGTGTGTTTTATCTACCTGTATCATGTGTGTTATCTCTACCTGTATCCTGTGTGTTATATCTACCTACATCATGTGTGCTATCTCTACCTGTATCATGTGTGTTATATCTACCTGTATCCTGTGTGTTATCTCTACCTGTATCATGTGTGTTATATCTACCAGTATCATGTGTGTTATATCTACCTTTATCATGTGTGTTATCTCTACCTGCATCATGTGTGTTATATCTACCTACATCATGTGTGTTATCTCTACCTGTGTCCTGTGTGTTATCTCTACCTGTAACCTGTGTGTTATCTCTACCTGTATCATGTGTGTTATATCTACCTGTATCATGTGTGTTATCTCTACCTGTATCATGTGTGTTTTATCTACCTACATCATGTGTGTTATATCTACCTACATCATGTGTGTTATCTCTACCTGTATCATGTGTGTTTTATCTACCTACATCATGTGTGTTATATCTACCTACATCATGTGTGTTATATCTACCTGTATCCTGTGTGTTATATCTACCTACATCATGTGTGTTATATCTACCTGTATCATGTGTGTTATATCTACCTACATCATGTGTGTTATATCTACCTGTAACCTGTGTGTTATATCTACCTGTATCATATGTGTTATCTCTACCTGTATCCTGTGTGTTATATCTACCTGCATCATGTGTGTTATATCTACCTGTATCATGTGTGTTATCTCTACCTACATCATGTGTGTTATATCTACCTGTATCATGTGTGTTATATCTACCTGTATCATGTGTGTTATCTCTACCTGTATCCTGTGTGTTATATCTACCTGTATCATGTGTGTTATATCTACCTGTATCCTGTGTGTTATCTCTACCTGTATCATGTGTGTTATATCTACCTACATTATGTGTGTTTTATCTACCTGTATCATGTGTGTTATATCTACCTACATCATTTGTGTTATATCTACCTACATCATGTGTGTTATATCTACCTGTATCATGTGTGTTTTATCTACCTGTATCATGTGTGTTTTATCTACCTGTATCATGTGTGTTATATCTACCTGTATCATGTGTGTTATATCTACCTGTATCATGTGTGTTATATCTACCTGTATCATGTGTGTTATATCTACCTGTATCATGTGTGTTTTATCTACCTGTATCATGTGTGTTATATCTACCTACATCATGTGTGTTATATCTACCTACATCATGTGTGTTATCTCTACCTGTATCCTGTGTGTTATATCTACCTGTATCCTGTGTGTTTTATCTACCTGTATCCTGTGTGTTATCTCTACCTGTATCATGTGTGTTATCTCTACCTGTATCCTGTGTGTTATATCTACCTGTATCCTGTGTGTTTTATCTACCTGTATCCTGTGTGTTATCTCTACCTGTATCATGTGTGTTATATCTACCTACATCATTTGTGTTATATCTACCTACATCATGTGTGTTATATCTACCTGTATCATGTGTGTTTTATCTACCTGTATCATGTGTGTTTTATCTACCTGTATCCTGTGTGTTATATCTACCTGTATCATGTGTGTTATCTCTACCTGTATCATGTGTGTTTTATCTACCTACATCATATGTGTTATCTCTACCTACATCATGTGTGTTATATCTACCTGTATCATGTGTGTTATATCTACCTGCATCATGTGTGTTATCTCTACCTGCATCATGTGTGTTATCTCTACCTGTATCCTGTGTGTTATCTCTACCTGTATCCTGTGTGTTATCCCTGTATCATGTGTGTTATATCTACCTGTATCATGTGTGTTATCTCTACCTGTATCATGTGTGTTATCTCTACCTGTATCATGTGTGTTTTCTCTACCTGTATCCTGTGTGTTATCTCTACCTATATCCTGTGTGTTATCTCTACCTACATCATGTGTGTTATATCTACCTGTATCATGTGTGTTATATCTACCTGTATCATGTGTGTTTTATCTACCTGCATCGTGTGTTATCTCTACCTGCATCATGTGTGTTATATCTACCTGTATCCTGTGTGTTATCTCTACCTGTATCCTGTGTGTTATCTCTACCTGTATCATGTGTGTTATATCTACCTACATCATGTGTGTTATATCTACCTACATCATGTGTGTTATATCTACCTACATCATGTGTGTTATATCTACCTGCATCATGTGTGTTATATCTACCTGTATCATGTGTGTTATCTCTACCTGTATCCTGTGTGTTATATCTACCTGTATCATGTGTGTTATCTCTACCTGTACCCTTTGTGTTATATCTACCTGTATCATGTGTGTTATATCTACCTGTATCCTGTGTGTTATCTCTACCTGTATCATGTGTGTTATATCTACCTACATCATGTGTGTTTTATCTACCTGTATCATGTGTGTTATATCTACCTACATCATTTGTGTTATATCTACCTACATCATGTGTGTTATATCTACCTGTATCATGTGTGTTTTATCTACCTGTATCATGTGTGTTTTATCTACCTGTATCATGTGTGTTATATCTACCTGTATCATGTGTGTTATATCTACCTGTATCATGTGTGTTATATCTACCTGTATCATGTGTGTTATATCTACCTGTATCATGTGTGTTTTATCTACCTGTATCATGTGTGTTATATCTACCTACATCATGTGTGTTATATCTACCTACATCATGTGTGTTATCTCTACCTGTATCCTGTGTGTTATATCTACCTGTATCCTGTGTGTTTTATCTACCTGTATCCTGTGTGTTATCTCTACCTGTATCATGTGTGTTATCTCTACCTGTATCCTGTGTGTTATATCTACCTGTATCCTGTGTGTTTTATCTACCTGTATCCTGTGTGTTATCTCTACCTGTATCCTGTGTGTTTTATCTACCTGTATCCTGTGTGTTATCTCTACCTGTATCCTGTGTGTTATATCTACCTGTATCCTGTGTGTTTTATCTACCTGTATCATGTGTGTTTTATCTACCTGTATCCTGTGTGTTATATCTACCTGTATCATGTGTGTTATCTCTACCTGTATCATGTGTGTTTTATCTACCTACATCATATGTGTTATCTCTACCTACATCATGTGTGTTATATCTACCTGTATCATGTGTGTTATATCTACCTGCATCATGTGTGTTATCTCTACCTGCATCATGTGTGTTATCTCTACCTGTATCCTGTGTGTTATCTCTACCTGTATCCTGTGTGTTATCTCTACCTGTATCATGTGTGTTATATCTACCTGTATCATGTGTGTTATCTCTACCTGTATCATGTGTGTTATCTCTACCTGTATCATGTGTGTTATCTCTACCTGTATCCTGTGTGTTATCTCTACCTGTATCCTGTGTGTTATCTCTACCTACATCATGTGTGTTATATCTACCTGTATCATGTGTGTTATATCTACCTGCATCATGTGTGTTATCTCTACCTGCATCATGTGTGTTATATCTACCTGTATCCTGTGTGTTATCTCTACCTGTATCCTGTGTGTTATCTCTACCTGTATCATGTGTGTTATATCTACCTGTATCCTGTGTGTTATATCTACCTACATCATGTGTGTTATATCTACCTGTATCATGTATGTTATATCTACCTACATCATGTGTGTTATATCTACCTACATCATGTGTGTTATATCTACCTACATCATGTGTGTTATATCTACCTGTATCATGTGTGTTATATCTACCTGTATCATGTGTGTTATCTCTACCTGTATCCTGTGTGTTATATCTACCTGTATCCTGTGTGTTATCTCTACCTGTATCCTGTGTGTTATATCTACCTGTATCCTGTGTGTTATCTCTACCTGTATCCTGTGTGTTATATCTACCTACATCATGTGTGTTTTATCTACCTGCATCATGTGTGTTATATCTACCTACATCATGTGTGTTATATCTACCTGTATCATGTGTGTTATCTCTACCTGTATCCTGTGTGTTATATCTACCTGCATCATGTGTGTTATATCTACCTGTATCATGTGTGTTATCTACCTGTATCCTGTGTGTGTTATCTACCTGTATCCTGTGTGTTTTATCTACCTGTATCCTGTGTGTTATATCTACCTGTATCCTGTGTGTTATATCTACCTGCATCATGTGTGTTATATCTTCCTACATCATGTGTGTTATATCTACCTACATCATGTGTGTTATATCTACCTGCATCATGTGTGTTATATCTACCTGTATCATGTGTGTTATATCTTCCTACATCATGTGTGTTATATCTACCTACATCATGTGTGTTATCTCTACCTGTATCATGTGTGTTATATCTACCTGCATCATGTGTGTTATATCTACCTGCATCATGTGTGTTATATCTTCCTACATCATGTGTGTTATATCTACCTGCATCATGTGTGTTATATCTTTCTACATCATGTGTGTTATATCTACCTACATCATGTGTGTTATCTCTACCTGTATCATGTGTGTTATATCTATCTGCATCATGTGTGTTATATCTACCTGCATCATGTGTGTTATATCTTCCTACATCATGTGTGTAATATCTACCTGCATCATGTGTGTTATATCTACCTGCATCATGTGTGTTATATCTTCCTACATCATGTGTGTTATATCTACCTACATCATGTGTGTTATATCTACCTACATCATGTGTGTTATATCTACCTGTATCATGTGTGTTATATCTACCTGTATCATGTGTGTTATCTCTACCTGTATCATGTGTGTTATATCTACCTGTATCCTGTGTGTTATCTCTACCTGTATCCTGTGTGTTATATCTACCTGTATCCTGTGTGTTATATCTACCTGTATCATGTGTGTTACATCTACCTGTATCCTGTGTGTTATATCTACCTACATCATGTGTGTTATATCTACCTGCATCATGTGTGTTATCTCTACCTGTATCCTGTGTGTTTTATCTACCTGTATCCTGTGTGTTATATCTACCTACATCATGTGTGTTATCTCTACCTGCATCATGTGTGTTATATCTACCTACATCATGTGTGTTATCTCTACCTGCATCATGTGTGTTATATCTACCTGTATCATGTGTGTTATATCTACCTGTATCATGTGTGTTATCTCTACCTGTATCCTGTGTGTTATATCTACCTGTATCCTGTGTGTTTTATCTACCTACATCATGTGTGTTATCTCTACCTGTATCCTGTGTGTTATATCTACCTGTATCATGTGTGTTTTATCTACCTGTATCATGTGTGTTTTATCTACCTACATCATGTGTGTTATATCTACCTACATCATGTGTGTTTTATCTACCTGTATCATGTGTGTTATCTCTACCTGTATCATGTGTGTTTTATCTACCTGTATCATGTGTGTTTTATCTACCTGTATCATGTGTGTTATATATCTACCTGTATCATGTGTGTTATCTCTACCTGTATCATGTGTGTTTTATCTACCTGTATCATGTGTTATATCTACCTGTATCATGTGTGTTATATCTACCTACATCATGTGTGCTATCTCTACCTGTATCATGTGTGTTTTATCTACCTGTATCATGTGTTATCTCTACCTGTATCATGTGTGTTATATCTACCTACATCATGTGTGTTATATCTACCTACATCATATGTGTTATCTCTACCTGTATCATGTGTGTTATATCTACCTGCATCATGTGTGTTTTATCTACCTGTATCATGTGTGTTTTATCTACCTACATCATGTGTGTTATATCTACCTGTATCATGTGTGTTATATCTACCTGTATCATGTGTGTTATCTCTACCTGTATCATGTGTGTTATATCTACCTGTATCCTGTGTGTTATCTCTACCTGTATCCTGTGTGTTATATCTACCTGTATCCTGTGTGTTATATCTACCTGTATCATGTGTGTTATATCTACCTGTATCCTGTGTGTTATATCTACCTACATCATGTGTGTTATATCTACCTGCATCATGTGTGTTATCTCTACCTGTATCCTGTGTGTTTTATCTACCTGTATCCTGTGTGTTATATCTACCTACATCATGTGTGTTATCTCTACCTGTATCCTGTGTGTTATATCTACCTGTATCATGTGTGTTTTATCTACCTGTATCATGTGTGTTTTATCTACCTACATCATGTGTGTTATATCTACCTACATCATGTGTGTTTTATCTACCTACATCATGTGTGTTATATCTACCTACATCATGTGTGTTTTATCTACCTGTATCATGTGTGTTATCTCTACCTGTATCATGTGTGTTTTATCTACCTGTATCATGTGTGTTTTATCTACCTGTATCATGTGTGTTATATATCTACCTGTATCATGTGTGTTATCTCTACCTGTATCATGTGTGTTTTATCTACCTGTATCATGTGTTATATCTACCTGTATCATGTGTGTTATATCTACCTACATCATGTGTGCTATCTCTACCTGTATCATGTGTGTTTTATCTACCTGTATCATGTGTTATCTCTACCTGTATCATGTGTGTTATATCTACCTACATCATGTGTGTTATATCTACCTACATCATATGTGTTATCTCTACCTGTATCATGTGTGTTATATCTACCTGCATCATGTGTGTTTTATCTACCTGTATCATGTGTGTTTTATCTACCTACATCATGTGTGTTATATCTACCTGTATCATGTGTGTTTTATCTACCTGTATCCTGTGTGTTATATCTACCTACATCATGTGTGTTATATCTACCTACATCATGTGTGTTATCTCTACCTGTATCCTGTGTGTTATCTCTACCTGTATCATGTGTGTTATATCTACCTGTATCATGTGTGTTATATCTACCTGTATCATGTGTGTTATCTCTACCTGCACCATGTGTGTTATATCTACCTACATCATGTGTGTTATCTCTACCTGTAACCTGTGTGTTATCTCTACCTGTATCATGTGTGTTATATCTACCTACATCATGTGTGTTTTATCTACCTGTATCCTGTGTGTTATATCTACCTATATCATGTGTGTTATATCTACCTACATCATGTGTGTTATATCTACCTGCATCATGTGTGTTATCTCTACCTGTATCATGTGTGTTTTATCTACCTACATCATGTGTGTTATATCTACCTACATCATGTGTGTTATCTCTACCTGTATCATGTGTGTTTTATCTACCTGTATCATGTGTGTTATCTCTACCTGTATCCTGTGTGTTATATCTACCTGCATCATGTGTGTTATATCTACCTGTATCCTGTGTGTTATATCTACCTACATCATGTGTGTTATATCTACCTGTATCATGTGTGTTTTATCTACCTGTATCCTGTGTGTTATATCTACCTGTATCCTGTGTGTTATCTCTACCTGTATCATGTGTGTTATATCTACCTGTATCATGTGTGTTATCTCTACCTGCATCATGTGTGTTATATCTACCTGTATCCTGTGTGTTATATCTACCTGTATCATGTGTGTTATCTCTACCTGCATCATGTGTGTTATATCTACCTGCATCATGTGTGTTATATCTACCTACATCATGTGTGTTATCTCTACCTGTATCATGTGTGTTATCCCTACCTGTATCATGTGTGTTATATCTACCTACATCATATGTGTTATCTCTACCTGTATCATGTGTGTTATATCTACCTACATCATGTGTGTTTTATCTACCTGTATCCTGTGTGTTATATCTACCTACATCATTTGTGTTATATCTACCTACATCATGTGTGTTATATCTACCTGTATCATGTGTGTTTTATCTACCTGTATCATGTGTGTTATATCTACCTACATCATTTGTGTTATATCTACCTACATCATGTGTGTTATATCTACCTGTATCATGTGTGTTTTATCTACCTGTATCATGTGTGTTTTATCTACCTGTATCATGTGTGTTATATCTACCTGTATCATGTGTGTTATATCTACCTGTATCATGTGTGTTATATCTACCTGTATCATGTGTGTTATATCTACCTGTATCATGTGTGTTTTATCTACCTGTATCATGTGTGTTATATCTACCTACATCATGTGTGTTATATCTACCTACATCATGTGTGTTATATCTACCTGTATCATGTGTGTTTTATCTACCTGTATCATGTGTGTTATCTCTACCTGTATCCTGTGTGTTATATCTACCTGCATCATGTGTGTTATATCTACCTGTATCCTGTGTGTTATCTCTACCTGTATCCTGTGTGTTTTATCTACCTGTATCCTGTGTGTTTTATCTACCTGTATCCTGTGTGTTATCTCTACCTGTATCATGTGTGTTATATCTACCTGTATCATGTGTGTTATCTCTACCTGCATCATGTGTGTTATATCTACCTGTATCCTGTGTGTTATATCTACCTGTATCATGTGTGTTATCTCTACCTGCATCATGTGTGTTATATCTACCTGCATCATGTGTGTTATATCTACCTGCATCATGTGTGTTATATCTACCTGTATCATGTGTGTTATATCTACCTGCATCATGTGTGTTATCTCTACCTGCATCATGTGTGTTATATCTACCTGTATCCTGTGTGTTATCTCTACCTGTATCCTGTGTGTTATCTCTACCTGTATCATGTGTGTTATATCTACCTGTATCCTGTGTGTTATATCTACCTGTATCATGTGTGTTATCTCTACCTGTATCCTGTGTGTTATATCTACCTACATCATGTGTGTTATATCTACCTGTATCATGTGTGTTATATCTACCTACATCATGTGTGTTATATCTACCTACATCATGTGTGTTATATCTACCTACATCATGTGTGTTATATCTACCTACATCATGTGTGTTATATCTACCTACATCATGTGTGTTTTATCTACCTACATCATGTGTGTTTTATCTACCTACATCATGTGTGTTATATCTACCTACATCATGTGTGTTTTATCTACCTACATCATGTGTGTTATATCTACCTGTATCATGTGTGTTATATCTACCTACATCATGTGTGTTATATCTACCTGTATCATGAGTGTTATATCTACCTACATCATGTGTGTTATATCTACCTACATCATGTGTGTTATATCTACCTACATCATGTGTGTTATATCTACCTGTATCATGTGTGTTATATCTACCTGTATCATGTGTGTTATCTCTACCTGTATCATGTGTGTTTTATCTACCTGTATCATGTGTTATATCTACCTGTATCATGTGTGTTATATCTACCTACATCATGTGTACTATCTCTACCTGTATCATGTGTGTTTTATCTACCTGTATCATGTGTTATCTCTACCTGTATCATGTGTGTTATATCTACCTACATCATGTGTGTTATATCTACCTACATCATATGTGTTATCTCTACCTGTATCATGTGTGTTATATCTACCTGCATCATGTGTGTTTTATCTACCTGTATCATGTGTGTTTTATCTACCTACATCATGTGTGTTATATCTACCTGTATCATGTGTGTTTTATCTACCTGTATCCTGTGTGTTATATCTACCTACATCATGTGTGTTATATCTACCTACATCATGTGTGTTATCTCTACCTGTATCCTGTGTGTTATCTCTACCTGTATCATGTGTGTTATATCTACCTGTATCATGTGTGTTATATCTACCTGTATCATGTGTGTTATCTCTACCTGCATCATGTGTGTTATATCTACCTACATCATGTGTGTTATCTCTACCTGTAACCTGTGTGTTATCTCTACCTGTATCATGTGTGTTATATCTACCTACATCATGTGTGTTTTATCTACCTGTATCCTGTGTGTTATATCTACCTGTATCATGTGTGTTATATCTACCTACATCATGTGTGTTATATCTACCTGCATCATGTGTGTTATCTCTACCTGTATCATGTGTGTTTTATCTACCTACATCATGTGTGTTATATCTACCTACATCATGTGTGTTATCTCTACCTGTATCATGTGTGTTTTATCTACCTGTATCATGTGTGTTATCTCTACCTGTATCCTGTGTGTTATATCTACCTGCATCATGTGTGTTATATCTACCTGTATCCTGTGTGTTATATCTACCTACATCATGTGTGTTATATCTACCTGTATCATGTGTGTTTTATCTACCTGTATCCTGTGTGTTATATCTACCTGTATCCTGTGTGTTATCTCTACCTGTATCATGTGTGTTATATCTACCTGTATCATGTGTGTTATCTCTACCTGCATCATGTGTGTTATATCTACCTGTATCCTGTGTGTTATATCTACCTGTATCATGTGTGTTATCTCTACCTGCATCATGTGTGTTATATCTACCTGCATCATGTGTGTTATATCTACCTACATCATGTGTGTTATCTCTACCTGTATCATGTGTGTTATCCCTACCTGTATCATGTGTGTTATATCTACCTACATCATATGTGTTATCTCTACCTGTATCATGTGTGTTATATCTACCTACATCATGTGTGTTTTATCTACCTGTATCCTGTGTGTTATATCTACCTACATCATTTGTGTTATATCTACCTACATCATGTGTGTTATATCTACCTGTATCATGTGTGTTTTATCTACCTGTATCATGTGTGTTATATCTACCTACATCATTTGTGTTATATCTACCTACATCATGTGTGTTATATCTACCTGTATCATGTGTGTTTTATCTACCTGTATCATGTGTGTTTTATCTACCTGTATCATGTGTGTTATATCTACCTGTATCATGTGTGTTATATCTACCTGTATCATGTGTGTTATATCTACCTGTATCATGTGTGTTATATCTACCTGTATCATGTGTGTTTTATCTACCTGTATCATGTGTGTTATATCTACCTACATCATGTGTGTTATATCTACCTACATCATGTGTGTTTTATCTACCTGTATCATGTGTGTTATCTCTACCTGTATCCTGTGTGTTATATCTACCTGTATCCTGTGTGTTTTATCTACCTGTATCCTGTGTGTTATCTCTACCTGTATCCTGTGTGTTATATCTACCTGTATCCTGTGTGTTTTATCTACCTGTATCATGTGTGTTATATCTACCTGTATCATGTGTGTTTTATCTACCTACATCATATGTGTTATCTCTACCTACATCATGTGTGTTATATCTACCTGTATCATGTGTGTTATATCTACCTGCATCGTGTGTTATCTCTACCTGCATCATGTGTGTTATATCTACCTGTATCATGTGTGTTATATCTACCTGCATCATGTGTGTTATCTCTACCTGCATCATGTGTGTTATATCTACCTGTATCCTGTGTGTTATCTCTACCTGTATCCTGTGTGTTATCTCTACCTGTATCATGTGTGTTATATCTACCTGTATCCTGTGTGTTATATCTACCTGTATCATGTGTGTTATCTCTACCTGTATCCTGTGTGTTATATCTACCTACATCATGTGTGTTATATCTACCTGTATCATGTGTGTTATATCTACCTACATCATGTGTGTTATATCTACCTACATCATGTGTGTTATATCTACCTACATCATGTGTGTTATATCTACCTACATCATGTGTGTTTTATCTACCTGTATTATGTGTGTTATATCTACCTACATCATGTGTGTTATATCTACCTGTATCATGTGTGTTATATCTACCTACATCATGTGTGTTATATCTACCTACATCATGTGTGTTATATCTACCTACATCATGTGTGTTATTGTCATAGCTGTCGCTCTCCTCATCCTCGGAAGAGGTGAGGAGAGAAGGATCTTCTGACCAAAATGCGGAGTCTGGGAAATATGCCATCTTTATTATTAATTACGATGGTCACGAAACAAAAACACTTTAACAAACTACAAAATAAGAAAACGACGTACAACGGAACCTGAACATAAACTTACATGGACAAACGTAAACTCACGAACAGGAACGGACATCAAAACGAACGAACAGCCAAACAGCTCCATATGTGAAAAAACATCGACAACACGATAGACATCACAGGAGACAATCACCCACCAACACACAGTGATAATGCCCTACCTAAATATGACTCTTGATTAGAGGAAAATGCAAACCACCTGCCTCTAATCAAGAGCCATACCAGGCAAACCGAAACCAACATAGAAACAGATAACATAGACTGCCCACCCAAAACACATGCCCTGACCAAAAACACATAAAAACTAACATAAATAGGTCAGGACTGTTACAGTACCCCCCCCCAAGGTGCGAACGCCGGGCGCACCAGCACAAAGTCCAGGGGAGGATCCGGGTGGGCAGTTGACCACGGTGGTGGTTCCGGCTCAGGACGCTGTCCCCATACCACCATAGTCACTCCCCTCTTCTGTCTACCCCCTCTAATGACCACCCTAACACTACCCTCCCCTAAATAAACAGCTAACACCGGGACAAGGGGCAGCACCGGGACAAGGGGTAGCACCGGGACAAGGGGCAGCACCGGGACAAGGGGCAGCACCGGGACAAGGGGCAGCACCGGGACAAGGGGCAGCACCGGGACAAGGGGCAGCACCGGGACAAGGGGCAACACCGGGACAAGGGGCAGATCCCAGCTGAAGGACTCTGGCAGGTCCTGTTTGGACGGCTCTGGCAGGTCCATGCAGGCTGACGGCTCTCGACGCTCATGGCAGACTGACGGCTCTCTACGCTCATGGCAGGCTGACGGCTCTCGACGCTCATGGCAGGCTGACGGCTCTCGACGCTCATGGCGCTCTGACGGCTCTGGCTGCTCATGGCTCTCTGACGGCTCTGGCTGCTCATGGCTCACTGACGGCTCTGGCTGCTCATGGCTCACTGACGGCTCTGGCTGCTCATGGCTCTTTGACGGCTCTGGCTGCTCATGGCTCTCTGACGGCTCTGGCTGCTCATGGCTCTCTGCCAGCTCTGGCAGATCCTGTCTGGTTAGCGGCTCTGGCAGATCCTGTCTGGTTGGCGGCTCTGGCAGATCCTGTCTGGTTGGCGGCTCTGGCAGATCCTGTCTGGTTGGCGGCTCTGGCAGATCCTGTCTGGTTGGCGGCTCTGGCAGATCCTGTCTGGTTGGCGGCTCTGGCAGATCCTGTCTGGCTGACGGCTCTAGCGGCTCCTGTCTGGCTGATGGCTCTAGCGGCTCCTGTCTGGCTGACGGCTCTGTAGGCTCATGGCAGACGGGCGGCTTTGCAGGCTCATGGCAGACGGGCGGCTTTGCAGGCTCCTGGCAGACGGATGGCTCAGATGGCGCTGGGGAGACGGATGGCTCAGATGGCGCTGAGGAGACAGATGGCTCAGATGGCGCTGGGGAGACGGATGGCTCAGATGGCGCTGGGGAGACGGATGGCTCAGATGGCGCTGGGGAGACGGATGGCTCTGGCCGGATATGGCGCACTGTAGACCTGGTGCGTGGTGCCGGAACTGGAGGCACCGTGCTAATGATAAGCACCTTCCTACTAGTGCGGGGAGCAGAGACAGGGCACACTGAACTCTCAAAGCGTACTCTATACCTGGTGCGTGGTACCGGCACTGGTGGCACCTGGCTGAGGGCACGCACCTCAGGACTAGTACGGGGAGAAGTGACAGTGTGTACAGGACTTGGGAGACGCACAGGTGGCTTAGTGCGTGGGGCCGGAACTGGAGGCACCGAACTGGATACACGCACTATAGGGAGAGTGCGTGGAGGAGGAACAGGGCTCTGGAAATGCACTGGTAGCCTAGTGCGTAATATAGGCACTGTAGGTACTAGGCTGGGGCGTGGAGGTGGCGCCGGAAATACCGGACCGTGCAGGCGTACTGGCTCTCTTGAGCATTGAGCCTGCCCAACCTTACCTGGTTGAATGCTCCCGGTCGCCCTGCCAGTGCGGCGAGGTGGAATAGCCCGCACTGGGCTATGCAGGCGAACCGGGGAAACCATGCGTAAGGCAGGTGCCATGTATGCCGGCCCGAGGAGACGCACTGGAGACCAGACGCGTTGAGCCGGCCTCATGACACCTGGCTCAATGCCCAATCTAGCCCTACCAGTGCGGGGAGGTGGAATAACCCGCACTGGGCTATGCACACGTACAGGAGACACCGTGCGCTCTACTGCGTAACACGGTGTCTGCCCGTACTCCCGCTCTCCACGGTTAGCCTGGGAAGTGGGCGCAGGTCTCCTACCTGCCCTTGGCCCACAACCCCTTAGCCCCCCCCCAAGAAATTTTTGGGAGTTACTCACGGGCTTTTCGGGCTTCCGTGCAAGACGTGTCCCCTCATAATTCCGGTTACTCCATCCACGTCTCCTAGCTGCCTCCTCATACCAGCGCTCCTGGGCTGTGGCTGCCTCACTCTTCTCACGAGAGCAGCGATTTCCTCCAGTTTGCGCCCAGGGTCCTCTACCAGACAGGATCTCCTCCCAAGTCCAAAAGTCCTTGTTGCTCCGTCGATTTTTCCCATACCGCTTGGTCTCTGTATTTTGGTGGGTGATTCTGTCATAGCTGTCGCTCTCCTCATCCTCGGAAGAGGTGAGGAGAGAAGGATCTTCTGACCAAAATGCGGAGTCTGGGAAATATGCCATCTTTATTATTAATTAAGATGGTCACGAAACAAAAACACTTTAACAAACTACAAAATAAGAAAACGACGTACAACGGAACCTGAACATAAACTTACATGGACAAACGTAAACTCACGAACAGGAACGGACATCAAAACGAACGAACAGCCAAACAGCTCCATATGTGAAAAAACATCGACAACACGATAGACATCACAGGAGACAATCACCCACCAACACACAGTGATAATGCCCTACCTAAATATGACTCTTGATTAGAGGAAAATGCAAACCACCTGCCTCTAATCAAGAGCCATACCAGGCAAACCGAAACCAACATAGAAACAGATAACATAGACTGCCCACCCAAAACACATGCCCTGACCAAAAACACATAAAAACTAACATAAATAGGTCAGGACTGTTACAGTTATATCTACCTGTATCAAGTGTGTTATATCTACCTGTATCATGTGTGTTATCTCTACCTGTATCCTGTGTGTTATATCTACCTGTATCCTGTGTGTTATCTCTACCTGTATCCTGTGTGTTATATCTACCTGTATCCTGTATGTTATATCATGTTATATCTACCTGTATCCTGTGTGTTATCTCTACCTACATCATGTGTGTTTTATCTACCTGCATCATGTGTGTTATATCTACCTACATCATGTGTGTTATCTCTACCTGTATCATGTGTGTTTTATCTACCTGTATCATGTGTGTTTTATCTACCTACATCATGTGTGTTATATCTACCTACATCATGTGTGTTTTATCTACCTGTATCATGTGTGTTATCTCTACCTGTATCATGTGTGTTTTATCTACCTGTATCATGTGTGTTTTATCTACCTGTATCATGTGTGTTATATCTACCTGTATCATGTGTGTTATCTCTACCTGTATCATGTGTGTTTTATCTACCTGTATCATGTGTTATATCTACCTGTATCATGTGTGTTATATCTACCTACATTATGTGTGCTATCTCTACCTGTATCATGTGTGTTTTATCTACCTGTATCATGTGTTATCTCTACCTGTATCATGTGTGTTATATCTACCTACATCATGTGTGTTATATCTACCTACATCATATGTGTTATCTCTACCTGTATCATGTGTGTTATATCTACCTGCATCATGTGTGTTTTATCTACCTGTATCATGTGTGTTTTATCTACCTACATCATGTGTGTTATATCTACCTGTATCATGTGTGTTTTATCTACCTGTATCATGTGTGTTATATCTACCTGCATCATGTGTGTTATATCTACCTGCATCATGTGTGTTATATCTTCCTACATCATGTGTGTTATATCTACCTACATCATGTGTGTTTTATCTACCTACATCATGTGTGTTATATCTACCTGTATCCTGTGTGTTATCTCTACCTACATCGTGTGTTATATCTACCTGTATCATGTGTGCTATCTCTACCTGTATCATGTGTGTTATATCTACCTGTATCATGTGTGTTATCTCTACCTGTATCATGTGTGTTTTAACTACCTACATCATGTGTGTTATCAATCAATTTTTCAATTTTATTTTATATAGCCCTTCGTACATCAGATAATATCTCGAAGTGCTGTACAGAAACCCAGCCTAAAACCCCAAACAGCTAGAATGCAGGTGTAGAAGCACGGTGGCTAGGAAAAACTCCCTAGAAAGGCCAAAACCTAGGAAGAAACCTAGAGAGGAACCAGGCTATGAGGGGTGGCCAGTCCTCTTCTGGCTGTGCCGGGTGGAGATTATAACAGAACTATGCCAAGATGTTCAAAAATGTTCATAAGTGACAAGCATGGTCAAATAATAATCATGAATAATTTTCAGTTGGCTTTTCATAGCTGATCATTAAGAGTTGAAAAACAACAGGTCTGGGACAGGTGGCGGTTCCATAACCGCAGGCAGAACAGCTGAAACTGGAATAGCAGCAAGGCCAGGCGGACTGGGGACAGCAAGGAGTCACCACGGGCGGCAGTCCCGACGCATGGTCCTAGGGCCCAGGTCCTCCGAGAGAAAGAAAGAGAGAAGGAGAAAATTAGAGAGAGCCAAGATTTTCAAAATGTTCATAAATGACAAGCATGGTCAAATAATAATCAGGAATAAATCTCAGTTGGCTTTTCATAGCCGATCATTAAGAGTTGAAAACAGCAGGTCTGGGACAGGTAGGGGTTCCATAACCGCAGGCAGAAGAGTTGAAACTGGAATAGCAGCAAGGCCAGGCGGACTGGGGGCAGCAAGGAGTCACCACGGCCGGTAGTCCCGACGTATGGTCCTAGGGCTCAGGTCCTCCGAGAGAAAGAGAGAAGGAGAAAATTAGAGAGAGCCAAGATTTTCAAAATGTTCATAAATGACAAGCATGGTCAAATAATAATCAGGAATAAATCTGTTGGCTTTTCATAGCCGATCATTAAGAGTTGAAAACAGCAGGTCTGGGACAGGTAGGGGTTTCGTAACCGCAGGCAGAAACAGTTGAAACTGGAATAGCAGCAAGGCCGGGCGGACTGGGGACAGCAAGGTGTCAGCATGCCCGGTAGTCCTGACGTATGGTCCTAGGGCTCAGGTTCTCAGAGAGAAAGAGAGAACGAGAGAATTAGAGAGAGCATACTTAAATTCACCCAGGACACTGGATAAGACAGGAGAAGTATTCCAGGTATAACCAACTGACCCCAGCCCCCCGACACATAAACTACTGCAGCATAAATACTGGAGGCTGAGACAGGAGTGGTCAGGAGACACTGTGGCCCCATCCGAAGAAACCCCCGGACAGGGCCAAACAGGAAGGATATAACCCCACCCACTCTGCCAAAGCACAGCCCCCACACCACTAGAGGGATATCCTCAACCACCAACTTACAATCCTGAGACAAGGCCGAGTATAGCCCACAAAGGTCTCCACCACAGCACAACCAAGGGGGGGCGCCAACCCAGACAGGAAGTTCACGTCAGTAACTCAACCCACTCAAGTGACGCACCCCTCCTAGGGACGGCATGAAAGAGCACCAGCAAGCCAGTGACTCAGCCCCAGTAACAGGGTTAGAGGCAGAGAATCCCAGTGGAGAGAGGGGAACCGGCCCTGGAGAGACAGCAAGGGCGGTTCGTTGCTCCAGAGCCTTTCCGTTCACCTTCACACTCCTGGGCCAGACTACACTCAATCATATGACCTACTGAAGAGATAAGTCTTCAGTAAAGACTTAAAGGTTGAGACTGAGTCTGCGTCTCTCACATGGGTAGGCAGACTGTTCCATAAAAATGGAGATCTATAGGAGAAAGCCCTGCCTCCAGCTGTTTGCTTAGAAATTTTAGGGACAATTAGGAGGCCTGCGTCTTGTGACCGTAGCGTACGTGTAGGTATGTACGGCAGGACCAACTCGGAAAGATAGGTAGGAGCAAGCCCATGTAACGCTTTAAAGGTTAACAGTAAAACCTTGAAATCAGCCCTTGCCTTAACGGGAAGCCAGTGTAGGGAAGCTAGCACTGGAGTAATATGATCAAATTTCTTGGTTCTAGTCAGGATTCTAGCAGCCGTATTTAGCACTAACTGAAGTTTATTTAGTGCTTTATCCGGGTAGCCGGAAAGTAGAGCATTGCAGTAGTCTAACCTAGAAGTAACAAATGCATGGATTAATTTTTCTGCATCATTTTTGGACAGAAAATTTCTGATTTTTGCAATGTTACGTAGATGGAAAAAAGCTGTCCTTGAAACAGTCTTGATATGTTCGTCAAAAGAGAGATCAGGGTCAAGAGTAACGCCGAGGTCCTTCACAGTTTTATTTGAGACGACTTTACAACCATCAAGATGAATTGTCAGATTTAACAGAAGATCTCTTTGTTTCTTGGGACCTAGAACAAGCATCTCTGTTTTGTCCGAGTTTAAAAGTAGAAAGTTTTCAGCCATCCACTTCCTTATGTCTGAAACACAGGCTTCTAGCGAGGGCAATTTTGGGGCTTCACCATGTTTCATTGAAATGTACAGCTGTGTGTCATCCGCATAGCAGTGAAAGTTAACATTATGTTTTCGAATAACATCCCCAAGAGGTAAAATATATAGTGAAAACAATAGTGGTCCTAAAACGGAACCTTGAGGAACACCGAAATGTACAGTTGATTTGTCAGAGGACAGACCATTCACAGAGACAAACTGATATCTTTCCGACAGGTAAGATCTAAACCAGGCCAGAACTTGTCCGTGTAGACCAATTTGGGTTTCCAGTCTCTCCAAAAGAATGTGGTGATCGATGGTGTCAAAGGCAGCACTAAGGTCTAGTAGCACGAGGACAGATGCAGAGCCTCGGTCTGACGCCATTAAAAGGTCATTTACCACCTTCACAAGTGCAGTCTCAGTGCTATGATGGGGTCTAAAACCAGACTGAAGCATTTCGTATACATTGTTTGTCTTCAGAAAGGCAGTGAGTTGCTGCGCAACAGCTTTTTCTAAAATTTTTGAGAGGAATGGAAGATTCGATATAGGCCGATAGTTTTTTATATTTTCCGGGTCAAGGTTTGGCTTTTTCAAGAGAGGCTTTATCACTGCCACTTTTAGTGAGTTTGGTACACATCCGGTGGATAGAGAGCTGTTTATTATGTTCAACATAGGAGGGCCAAGCACAGGAAGCAGCTCCTTCAGCAGTTTAGTTATATCTACCTGTATCATGTGTGTTATCGCTACCTGTATCATGTGTGTTATATCTACCTACATCATGTGTGTTATATCTACCTACATCATGTGTGTTATCTCTACCTGTATCATGTGTGTTATATCTACCTGTATCATGTGTGTTATCTACCTGTATCCTGTGTGTTTTATCTACCTGT
Organism: Salvelinus fontinalis; assembly: GCF_029448725.1. NCBI lineage: Eukaryota > Metazoa > Chordata > Actinopteri > Salmoniformes > Salmonidae > Salvelinus > Salvelinus fontinalis. The sequence continues at coordinate 65,411 of NW_026600606.1, read as the reverse complement.
ATCCTGTGTGTTTTATCTACCTGTATCATGTGTGTTATATCTACCTGTATCATGTGTGTTATATCTACCTGTATCATGTGTGTTATCTCTACCTGTATCATGTGTGTTTTATCTACCTGTATCATGTGTGTTATATCTACCTACATCATGTGTGTTATCTCTACCTGCATCATGTGTGTTATCTCTACCTGTATCATGTGTGTTATATCTACCTAAATCATGTGTGTTATCTCTACCTGTATCATGTGTGTTATCTCTACCTGTATCATGTGTGTTATATCTACCTGTATCATGTGTGTTATATCTACCTGTATCATGTGTGTTATATCTACCTACATCATGTGTGTTATCTCTACCTGTATCATGTGTGTTATCTCTACCTACATCATGTGTGTTATCTCTACCTGTATCATGTGTGTTATCTCTACCTACATCATGTGTGTTATCTCTACCTGTATCATGTGCGTTTTATCTACCTGTATCATGTGTTATCTCTACCTGTATCATGTGTGTTATATCTACCTACATCATGTGTGTTATATCTACCTGTATCATGTGTGTTATATCTACCTGTATCATGTGTGTTATATCTACCTACATCATGTGTGTTATATCTACCTGTATCATGTGTGTTATCTCTACCTGTATCATGTGTGTTATATCTACCTGCATCATGTGTGTTTTATCTACCTACATCATGTGTGTTATATCTACCTACATCATGTGTGTTATATCTACCTACATCATGTGTGTTATATCTACCTACATCATGTGTGTTATATCTACCTACATCATGTGTGTTATATCTACCTGTATCCTGTGTGTTTTTTATCTACCTGTATCATGTGTGTTATATCTACCTGTATCATGTGTGTTATATCTACCTGTATCATGTGTGTTATATCTACCTGTATCATGTGTGTTATCTCAACCTGTGTCATGTGTGTTATATCTACCTGTATCCTGTGTGTTATATCTACCTGTATCCTGTGTGTTATATCTACCTGTATCCTGTGTGTTTTATCTACCTGTATCCTGTGTGTTATCTCTACCTGTATCATGTGTGTTATATCTACCTGTATCCTGTGTGTTATATCTACCTGTATCATGTGTGTTATATCTACCTGTATCATGTGTGTTATATCTACCTACATCATGTGTGTTATATCTACCTACATCATGTGTGTTATATCTACCTACATCATGTGTGTTATATCTACCTGTATCCTGTGTGTTTTATCTACCTGTATCATGTGTGTTATATCTACCTGTATCATGTGTGTTATATCTACCTGTATCATGTGTGTTATATATCTACCTGTATCATGTGTGTTATCTCAACCTGTGTCATGTGTGTTATATCTACCTGTATCCTGTGTGTTATATCTACCTGTATCCTGTGTGTTATATCTACCTGTATCCTGTGTGTTTTATCTACCTGTATCCTGTGTGTTATCTCTACCTGTGTCATGTGTGTTATCTCTACCTGTATCCTGTGTGTTATATCTACCTGTATCATGTGTGTTATATCTACCTGTATCATGTGTGTTATATCTACCTGTATCATGTGTGTTATATCTACCTGTATCATGTGTGTTATATCTACCTGTATCCTGTGTGTTATATCTACCTGTATCATGTGTGTTATATCTACCTGTATCATGTGTGTTATCTCTACCTGTATCATGTGTGTTATATCTACCTGTATCATGTGTGTTTTATCTACCTGTATCATGTGTGTTATATCTACCTGTATCCTGTGTGTTATATCTACCTGTATCATGTGTGTTATATCTACCTGTATCCTGTGTGTTATCTCAACCTGTATCATGTGTGTTATATCTACCTGTATCATGTGTGTTATATCTACCTACATCATGTGTGTTATATCTACCTACATCATGTGTGTTATATCTACCTGTATCATGTGTGTTATCTCTACCTGTATCCTGTGTGTTATATCTACCTGTATCATGTGTGTTATATCTACCTGTATCCTGTGTGTTTTATCTACCTGTATCATGTGTGTTATATCTACCTGTATCATGTGTGTTATATCTACCTACATCATGTGTGCTATCTCTACCTGTATCATGTGTGTTATATCTACCTACATCATGTGTGTTATCTCTACCTGTATCCTGTGTGTTTTATCTACCTGTATCATGTGTGTTATATCTACCTGTATCCTGTGTGTTTTATCTACCTGTATCATGTGTGTTATATCTACCTGTATCATGTGTGTTATATCTACCTGTATCATGTGTGTTATCTCTACCTGTATCATGTGTGTTTTATCTACCTGTATCATGTGTGTTATATCTACCTACATCATGTGTGTTATCTCTACCTGCATCATGTGTGTTATCTCTACCTGTATCATGTGTGTTATATCTACCTAAATCATGTGTGTTATCTCTACCTGTATCATGTGTGTTATCTCTACCTGTATCATGTGTGTTATATCTACCTGTATCATGTGTGTTATATCTACCTGTATCATGTGTGTTATATCTACCTACATCATGTGTGTTATCTCTACCTGTATCATGTGTGTTATCTCTACCTACATCATGTGTGTTATCTCTACCTGTATCATGTGTGTTATCTCTACCTACATCATGTGTGTTATCTCTACCTGTATCATGTGCGTTTTATCTACCTGTATCATGTGTTATCTCTACCTGTATCATGTGTGTTATATCTACCTACATCATGTGTGTTATATCTACCTGTATCATGTGTGTTATATCTACCTGTATCATGTGTGTTATATCTACCTACATCATGTGTGTTATATCTACCTGTATCATGTGTGTTATCTCTACCTGTATCATGTGTGTTATATCTACCTGCATCATGTGTGTTTTATCTACCTACATCATGTGTGTTATATCTACCTACATCATGTGTGTTATATCTACCTACATCATGTGTGTTATATCTACCTACATCATGTGTGTTATATCTACCTACATCATGTGTGTTATATCTACCTGTATCCTGTGTGTTTTTTATCTACCTGTATCATGTGTGTTATATCTACCTGTATCATGTGTGTTATATCTACCTGTATCATGTGTGTTATATCTACCTGTATCATGTGTGTTATCTCAACCTGTGTCATGTGTGTTATATCTACCTGTATCCTGTGTGTTATATCTACCTGTATCCTGTGTGTTATATCTACCTGTATCCTGTGTGTTTTATCTACCTGTATCCTGTGTGTTATCTCTACCTGTATCATGTGTGTTATATCTACCTGTATCCTGTGTGTTATATCTACCTGTATCATGTGTGTTATATCTACCTGTATCATGTGTGTTATATCTACCTACATCATGTGTGTTATATCTACCTACATCATGTGTGTTATATCTACCTACATCATGTGTGTTATATCTACCTGTATCCTGTGTGTTTTATCTACCTGTATCATGTGTGTTATATCTACCTGTATCATGTGTGTTATATCTACCTGTATCATGTGTGTTATATATCTACCTGTATCATGTGTGTTATCTCAACCTGTGTCATGTGTGTTATATCTACCTGTATCCTGTGTGTTATATCTACCTGTATCCTGTGTGTTATATCTACCTGTATCCTGTGTGTTTTATCTACCTGTATCCTGTGTGTTATCTCTACCTGTGTCATGTGTGTTATCTCTACCTGTATCCTGTGTGTTATATCTACCTGTATCATGTGTGTTATATCTACCTGTATCATGTGTGTTATATCTACCTGTATCATGTGTGTTATATCTACCTGTATCATGTGTGTTATATCTACCTGTATCCTGTGTGTTATATCTACCTGTATCATGTGTGTTATATCTACCTGTATCATGTGTGTTATCTCTACCTGTATCATGTGTGTTATATCTACCTGTATCATGTGTGTTTTATCTACCTGTATCATGTGTGTTATATCTACCTGTATCCTGTGTGTTATATCTACCTGTATCATGTGTGTTATATCTACCTGTATCCTGTGTGTTATCTCAACCTGTATCATGTGTGTTATATCTACCTGTATCATGTGTGTTATATCTACCTACATCATGTGTGTTATATCTACCTACATCATGTGTGTTATATCTACCTGTATCATGTGTGTTATCTCTACCTGTATCCTGTGTGTTATATCTACCTGTATCATGTGTGTTATATCTACCTGTATCCTGTGTGTTATCTCAACCTGTGTCATGTGTGTTATATCTACCTGTATCATGTGTGTTATATCTACCTGTATCCTGTGTGTTATCTACCTGTATCATGTGTGTTATATCTACCTGCATCATGTGTGTTATCTCTACCTGTATCATGTGTGTTATCTCTACCTGTATCCTGTGTGTTTTATCTACCTGTATCCTGTGTGTTATATCTACCTGTATCATGTGTGTTATCTCTACCTGTATCCTGTGTGTTATATCTACCTGTATCATGTGTGTTATCTCTACCTGTATCCTGTGTGTTATATCTACCTGTATCATGTGTGTTATATCTACCTACATCATGTGTGTTATATCTACCTACATCATGTGTGTTATATCTACCTACATCATGTGTGTTATATCTACCTGTATCCTGTGTGTTTTATCTACCTGTATCATGTGTGTTATATCTACCTGTATCATGTGTGTTATATCTACCTGTATCATGTGTGTTATATCTACCTGTATCATGTGTGTTATCTCAACCTGTGTCATGTGTGTTATATCTACCTGTATCCTGTGTGTTATATCTACCTGTATCCTGTGTGTTATATCTACCTGTATCCTGTGTGTTTTATCTACCTGTATCCTGTGTGTTATCTCTACCTGTATCATGTGTGTTATCTCTACCTGTATCCTGTGTGTTATATCTACCTGTATCATGTGTGTTATATCTACCTGTATCATGTGTGTTATATCTACCTGTATCATGTGTGTTATATCTACCTGTATCATGTGTGTTTTATCTACCTGTATCCTGTGTGTTTTATCTACCTGTATCATGTGTGTTATATCTACCTGTATCATGTGTGTTATCTCTACCTGTATCATGTGTGTTTTATCTACCTGTATCATGTGTGTTTTATCTACCTGTATCATGTGTGTTATATCTACCTGTATCCTGTGTGTTATATCTACCTGTATCATGTGTGTTATATCTACCTGTATCATGTGTGTTATATCTACCTGCATCATGTGTGTTTTATCTACCTGTATCCTGTGTGTTATATCTACCTGTATCATGTGTGTTATATCTACCTATATCATGTGTGTTATCTCAACCTGTGTCATGTGTGTTATATCTACCTGTATCATGTGTGTTATATCTACCTGTATCCTGTGTGTTATCTCAACCTGTGTCATGTGTGTTATATCTACCTGTATCATGTGTGTTATATCTACCTGTATCATGTGTGTTATATCTACCTGTATCCTGTGTGTTATCTCAACCTGTGTCATGTGTGTTATATCTACCTGTATCATGTGTGTTATATCTACCTGTATCATGTGTGTTATATCTACCTGTATCATGTGTGTTATATCTACCTGTATCCTGTGTGTTATCTCAACCTGTATCATGTGTGTTATATCTACCTGTATCATGTGTGTTATATCTACCTACATCATGTGTGTTATATCAACCTACATCATGTGTGTTATATCTACCTGTATCCTGTGTGTTATCTCAACCTGTATCATGTGTGTTATATCTACCTGTATCATGTGTGTTATCTCTACCTGTATCCTGTGTGTTATATCTACCTGTATCATGTGTGTTATATCTACCTGTATCCTGTGTGTTATCTCAACCTGTGTCATGTGTGTTATATCTACCTGTATCATGTGTGTTATATCTACCTGTATCCTGTGTGTTATCTACCTGTATCATGTGTGTTATATCTACCTGCATCATGTGTGTTATATCTACCTGTATCATGTGTGTTATATCTACCTGTATCCTGTGTGTTATATCTACCTGCATCATGTGTGTTTTATCTACCTGTATCATGTGTGTTATCTCTACCTGTATCCTGTGTGTTATATCTACCTACATCATGTGTGTTATATCTACCTGTATCATGTGTGTTATATCTACCTACATCATGTGTGTTATATCTACCTACATCATGTATGTTATATCTACCTACATCATGTGTGTTATATCTACCTGTATCATGTGTGTTATATCTACCTACATCATGTGTGTTATATCTACCTGTATCATGTGTGTTATCTCTACCTACATCATGTGTGTTATATCTTCCTACATCATGTGTGTTATATCTACCTGTATCATGTGTGTTATATCTACCTACATCATGTGTGTTTTATCTACCTGTATCATGTGTGTTATATCTACCTACATCATGTGTGTTATATCTACCTACATCATGTGTGTTTTATCTACCTGTATCATGTGTGTTATATCTACCTACATCCTGTGTGTTTTATCTACCTGTATCATGTGTGTTATATCTACCTGTATCATGTGTGTTATATCTACCTGTATCATGTGTGTTATATCTACCTACATCATGTGTGTTATATCTACCTACATCATGTGTGTTTTATCTACCTACATCATGTGTGTTATATCTACCTACATCATGTGTGTTTTATCTACCTGTATCATGTGTGTTATATCTACCTACATCATGTGTGTTATATCTACCTACATCATGTGTGTTTTATCTACCTGTATCATGTGTGTTATATCTACCTACATCATGTGTGTTATATCTACCTACATCATGTGTGTTTTATCTACCTGTATCATGTGTGTTATATCTACCTATGCTCTCTGTTTTAGGATAGACCCTGGGTGTCCCAGATACAGTGATGGGCCTGACTGCGATGTATGACATATCTGATCCTGTGTTGTATCTGACCCTGTGTTGTGTTCTATCTGACCCAGTGTTGTGTTCTATCTGACCCTGTGTTGTGTTCTATCTGACCCTGTGTTGTGTTCTATCTGACCCAGTGTTGTGTTCTATCTGACCCTGTGTTGTGTTCTATCTGACCCAGTGTTGTGTTCTAACTGACCCAGCGTTGTGTTGTATCTGACCCTGTGTTGTGTTCTATCTGACCCAGTGTTGTGTTCTAACTGACCCGGTGTTGTGTTCTAACTGACCCAGTGTTGTGTTCTATCTGACCCAGCGTTGTGTTGTAACTGACCCAGTGTTGTGTTCTATCTGACCCAGTGTTGTGTTCTAACTGACCCAGTGTTGTGTTCTATCTGACCCAGTGTTGTGTTCTATCTGACCCAGTGTTGTGTTCTATCTGACCCAGTGTTGTGTTCTATCTGACCCAGTGTTGTGTTCTATCTGACCCAGTGTTGTGTTCTATCTGACCCAGTGTTGTGTTCTATCTGACCCAGTGTTGTGTTCTAACTGACCCAGTGTTGTGTTCTATCTGACCCAGTGTTGTGTTCTATCTGACCCAGTGTTGTGTTCTATCTGACCCAGTGTTGTGTTCTCTCTGACTCAGTGTTGTGTTCTATCTGACCCAGTGTTGTGTTCTATGTCTGAGATGTAACAGGAGAGACTCTGGGTATCCCACACAGTGATGGGCCTGACTCAATGTCCTGTGTATCTGACGGTGTGTTCTCTGTGTTGTATATAATAGGAGAGACTCTGGGTATCCCAGACACAGTGATGGGCCTGACTCTGTTAGCTGCAGGGACCAGTATACCAGACACAGTGGCTAGTGTCATGGTCGCCAGAGAAGGTAACTACTACTGTAGCTTCATTTCTAATCCTTTCTGACCTTTAGTCCCCCTGAGATACATCTCTTTTCTAGGTCAGTAGATACATAGAGACATATTACTTCAGAGCGAAATGGAGCCCACAGCTGCAACTTATTCCACTAGATGTCCCCCTTATCATAATCGTTCAAGTCATACTTAAGTCCCATCTCTCTCTTACACTATATACACAAAAGTATGTGGACACCCCGTTGCTGACAGGTGTATAAAATTGAGCACACAGACATGCATTCTCCATAGACAAACATTGGCAGTAGAAAGGCCTTACTGAAGAGCTCAGTGACCTTCAACGTGGCACCGTCAGGATGTCACCTTTCAAACAAGTCAGTTTGTCTCATTTCTGCCCTGTTAGAGCTGCCCTGGTCAACTGTAAGTGCTGTTATTGTGAAGTGGAATGTCTATGAGCAACAACGGCTCAGCCACGATGTGGTGGGCCACATAAGCTCACAGACCTGGACCGCCGAGAGCTGAAGCACCTAGTAAAAATTGTCTGTCCTTGGTTGCAATACTCACTACCTAGTTCCAAACTGCCTCTGGAAGCAACGTCAGCACAAAAACTGTTCGTTGGGAGCTTCATGAAATGGGTTTCCATGACCGAGCAGCTGCACACAAGCCTAAGATTACCGTGCGTAATGCCAAGCGTTGGCTGGAGTAGTGTGAAGCTCGCCGCAGTTGGACTCTGGAGCAGTGGAAACGCGTTCTCAGGACTGATGAATTACGCTTCACCAGCTGGCAGTCCGATGGATAAATCTGGGTTTGGCGGATGCCAGGAGAACGCTACTTGCCAGAATGCATAGTGCCAACTGTAAAGTTTGGTGGAGGAGGAATAATGGTCTGGGCTGTTTTTCATGGTTCGGGCTAGGCCCCTTAGTTACATTGAAAGGAAATCGTAACGCTACATCATACAATGACATTCTAGACGATTCTGTGCTTCCAACTTTGTGGCAACAGTTTGGGAAAGGCACTTTCCTGTGTCATCATGACAATGGCCCATGCACAAAGCGAGGTCCATACAGAAATGGTTGGTCAAGATCAGTGTGGAAGAACCTGACTGGCCTGCACAGAGCCCTGACCTCAACCCAATAGAACATCTTTGGGATGAATTGGAATGCCGACTGCGAGCCAAGCCTAATTGCCCAACATCAGTGTTCAACCTCATTAATGCTCGTTGTTGAATGGAAGCAAGTCCCTACAGCAGTGTTCTAACATCTAGTGGAAAACCTTCCCAGAAGAGTGGAGGCTGTTATAGCAGCGACTACATATTAATGCCCGACGAGCAGGTGTCCAAATGCTTTTGGTCATGTAGTGTAAGTAAAACAGACATGTACAACATAGTGTTATATGTCATCTTACTTGTCCCCTCTCTCCTCTCCTCTCTCTCCTCCGCTCGCTCCTCCTCTCTCTCTCCTCCCCTCTCTCCTCCTCTCTCTCCCCCCTCTCTCTCCTCCCCTCTCTTGCTCTGTTCCAGGTAAAGCCGACATGGCCATGTCCAACATCGTGGGTTCTAATGTGTTTGACATGCTGTGTCTGGGTCTTCCCTGGTTCATTAAGACAGTGTTTGTGGACACGGTCAACCCTGTGGAGGTCAACAGCACCGGTCTGGTTTTCATCTCCGCCACCCTCCTCCTCTCCATCGTCTTTCTCTTTGTGGCAGTCCATATAAACGGCTGGAAGCTGGACTGGAAGCTGGGGATCGTCTCTCTGTTCTGCTATGTTGTTTTTGCCACTCTGGCCATCCTCTACGAACTGGGCATCATAGGGAACAACCCTGTCAGACTGTGCGGCGACTGATACACTGATAAACACGCAGAGACCTACAATAACACACACAGTAGCACACACACAGCGCTGCTGCAGGCTGCACTCATCAGACTGTGTAGTGGCTGAGTGGCAGCGATGGAGTCCACACTGCAGCCCTCCCCAGAACCAGACCACCCAGAACCAACCTCTTGACACTCAGACCATTTATACAGAACCCAAATACAAGGTCCAGATTCACAGAGTCTCAGAGTAAGAGTACTGATATAGGATCAGGTCCACCGTGTCCATGTCCTCTTATTCATTATGATCTAAATCAGTGGTATTCGAAGTCGGGTCGCGACCCCACTAGCAGTTGGTTTTGTGGAAAGATTAGGAGTGTTGGAACACCAAATTCAAATACATTAAAATATATATATAGATTTACAAAAATAACAGTATAAATTATTGTATGGGACACTATACAAACATTTTTGAGAAAGTTAATTTGAAAAATAAAATTGTATTGAGTAAATGTATTTATTGGTTTCTTTTTGTTTTGATAAGAGATGAAAATACAATGAATTGAAGGTTATTTGCTGATGTATTGGTGGAGTCGTGAGAAATGATGGTGAAAAAAATGCGTGCCCCGCTGAAAAAGTTTGAATACCACTGATCTAAACTGGTCCGAGACCAACACTCCTACTGACACACTTTATGAATACAGGCCCAGGACTGGGTGCCAAGATCATGATCCAAGATAAAGGCTACATCTCTTTATGAATACAGGCCCAGGACTGGGTGCCAAGATCATGATCCAAGATAAAGGCTACATCTCTTTATGAATACAGGCCCAGGACTGGGTGCCAAGATCATGATCCAAGATAAAGGCTACATCTCTTTATGAATACAGGCCCAGGACTGGGTGCCAGGACCAGGATCCAAGATAAAGGCTACATCTCTTTATGAATACAGGCCCAGGACTGGGTGCCAGGACCAGGATCCAAGATAAAGGCTACATCTCTTTATGAATACAGGCCCAGGACTGGGTGACAAGATCAGGATCCAAGATAAAGGCTACATCTCTTTATGAATACAGGCCCAGGACTGGGTGCCAAGATCAGGAACCAAGATAAAGGCTACATCTCTTTATGAATACAGGCCCAGGACTGGGTGCCAAGATCATGATCCAAGATAAAGGCTACATCTCTTAATGAATACAGGCCCAGGACTGGGTGCCAAGACCAGGAACCAAGATAAAGGCTACATCTCTTTATGAATACAGGCCCAGGACTGGGTGCCAAAATCATGATCCAAGATAAAGGCTACATCTCTTTATGAATACAGGCCCAGGACTGGGTGCCAAGACCAGGATCCAAGATAAAGGCTACATCTCTTTATGAATACAGGCCCAGGACTGGGTGCCAAGATCATGATCCAAGATAAAGGCTACATCTCTTTATGAATACAGGCCCAGGACTGGGTGCCAAGACTAGGATCCAAGATAAAGGCTACATCTCTTAATGAATACAGGCCCAGGACTGGGTGCCAAGACCAGGATCCAACATAAAGGCTACATCTCTTTATGAATACAGGCCCAGGACTGGGTGCCAGGACCAGGATCCAAGATAAAGGCTACATCTCTTAATGAATACAGGCCCAGGACTGGGTGCCAGGACCCAAGATAAAGGCTACATCTCAAATGACACCTTCCCCAAAATTAAATCTCTGGCCAAAAGAAGTAAACTTAAATGTATGTAGGGCAGGGTTATTCAACTCTTACTCTATGAGGTCTGGAGCCTGCTGGTTTTCTGTTCTACCTGATTATTAATTGCAGCCATTCCTAAATCATTTTCTGATTAGAAAAACTGCCGTGGAACTGGCTTCACTGTCCAGAGTTGAGTTTGACGGGTGCAGGGTGTGATTTGAGATGCAGCCCCACACAGACTTCATACTACCTGTGAGTGAGACTGACCCAGCAACACTGCCTTTCACCTCTTAAGTCAGGAAATAAAGCTGTTTTTTAATATTCAACAGGACTCCTCTGACCTTATCTTGTCATTACCAGAGAGGAAGAGGAAAAGCGAGAGGGATAACTGGGCCAAAAATCTGTCACCAGCAGGTGGCATTTACTTCATTTTTTCACACAAGCCTAGTTTTTGTATGGAGGTCAATGATTGTCACATTTGGTCAACAAAAAAAAAAAATGGAATGGCTTTCTTGCCACATGAGGTTAATTTGATCAAATAGTAGTTTTGTGATGCTTAGATTATGAGTGTACTGGTAAGTATGACACATGACTTCCCAGCAACTTTATATAGGAGTTGTGCCTGTTCACGCGTCTCTGCCCTCTCAATGGCTAGAATGGGCCCACCTGAGCTTGCCTCCTCCCGACTGCATTCCAATTTTAAAGACATCTTTCATTGTTAGAGCAGCCACTCGTCTGGTCAATATAATGGATAACCTGTCATTACTCAATGCTGGTGAAGAGGAAGGGGGTATTGTCCAGGTAGAACAGATAAGCGTTTACAAGCAGCCTGTGTTGCTCAACAGTAAGGAGTGAGGACAAGCTCATAAAGAGAAGAAACCCAAAAGTTTCCACTGGTCTTGACTGTCAGGACAGAAACTGTTTAAGATGAAGGCAATAAAGTATCCAATCAGTTGTCCACTTGTCATGAACACCATTTCAGTTGGTGCACAGTTCCAGCTGGTAGAGCTGGTTTAAGACTCCCAGTGTATACTAACCAAAGATCCTATTACATTGCAATAGTAGCAAACTAAACATTTATGGACACTAGTTTCACATATTTTGTCAACATGAGTCATATCAGTTAACTTCACTAGATGATTCTCTTACATCATTCTGGTCTGGTTTCCTCCGGTGTAGAAAAGGTCTTTAGTTAGGGATATTCTGGCTAGCTCCAGAGGACATTTTATTTATGGTGTCTTACCTGCAATTAACCTTTGTATTCAATTAAACACACCCACACAACCCTTCTGTCAACTGGCCAGTAGCTTTGATCCCACAGTAACATTTTACAACAACGGTGAAAAATTAAAATGTTTATTCATTCAAATAAACGTATGACCCCCCCAAAAAATGTCTTAGAAAAAAAAAAAACTACGGAAGATTAAAAGAAAAACAGACCTTATACACATCCAAAAGTCATGGAAACGCGGATACGTGGAAAATGTGTTTTTAAAACAAAACAAAAGCAGTTGGAGATGGAAGGAGCAGTTGTCGTGACCGTGTATGTGTGACTCTAGGCGTTGCGGTCGATGCGGACGTCAACCTCGCGACCGCTGATCTTGGTTCCGTTCATCATCCTGCAGGCCTGGTTAGCGCTCTCTGGGGAGTCAAACCTGACCGTACCACAGCCCTTAGACTTTCCTCCCTCCATCTTAATCTCTGCAAACATCACCTGGCCTGGAGAGGGAGTAAGAAAAATGTGTGATGAGAGAGAAGAGGGGGAGAAAGAAAGATGTGTGATGAGAGAGAAGAGGGGGAGAAAGAGCAGTAGACCGTGTTTAAGCACAGACACTGCTATAGCCATTTCATTACTGCAGATCAAAGCTACATTCAATCCATCTGCAGGTTATTGAGTACAGTAGACTGATTGAAGAGGCTTACCACAGACACTGAACTTCTCCTTCAGTTTCTGCCAGGTCAGGTCATAGGATAGCTACAACACAGGACATTAGAACACAGGGTCATAAAACTACTTTAGGGACATTTTCACAGAGCTAGACGATGCCTACTACCTCGTCTGAAAGTGCTTCCAATTCACGCTACTTAATCTGTGTCCATGATGTAAATCCCCAGCAGTACATATAGTGGATTTGATCAGCCTTATTAATGTGTTAGGTGCTTTAATGTGCTTAAAAAGGGGTGTGCACATCATGTCATAATGCACATTTATACAGTATTTATTTATAAAACGTACATTTCTGACAAAGATCTGACATCCACCCTTGGCTCTGTCAGACATGGCTCCTCCTCCGTAGCCCCCGAAACCTTGGCTCATGGCCATGCCCCCCCCCATACGGTCATAGCCAGAGCCCATCCGCTCCATGGACCGGTTGCCCAAACCACCTAGTAGAGGACAGGGAATATGAGTGAGCACCTCAGATCGGAATCCCTAACGTAATGGTAATAAGGGGTTGTGCAGGCTTTAGTTCCAACCCAGCACTCCCACACATCAAATCAAGGTCAAGCACAGTGAAACATTGGCAGTATGAAATGGGTGTGCTAACAGACAGTGAGAGATGTTAATGTAATGTTCGGTGTACCTAATCCTCCCCCAATGGGCCCCATGCCAAAACTGCTCATGTCTCCTCCATAACCTCCTCCTGATGGAGAGAACGCACGGCATCACACACACACACACACACACACACGTTACCACAACACAAACAAGTTACAGCACTGTCAGTCTGAATGCTAACTTGACCAGTGTTGTGTTACCCATACAGGAGTTGTGATTCAGCTCTTAGTACAGTCCACCTGCAGGTTCCAGTTCCAAGCTACAACAGGCCCAGTGGAATGCCCAGTGGAACGCCCAGTGGAACGCCCAGTGGAACGCCCAGTAGAACGCCCAGTAGAACGCCCAGTAGAACGCCCAGTGGAACGCCCAGTGGAACGCCCAGTGGAACGCCCAGTGGAACGCCCAGTGGAACGCCCAGTGGAACGCCCAGTGGAACGCCCAGTGGAACGCCCAGTAGAACGCCCAGTAGAACGCCCAGTAGAACGCCCAGTGGAACGCCCAGTGGAACGCCCAGTAGAACGCCCAGTAGAACGCCCAGTAGAACGCCCAGTAGAACGCCCAGTAGAACGCCCAGTAGAACGCCCAGTAGAATGCCCACCACTGACCATGCTGTTAGTGGATGGATATATGAGGACTAAGGAATGGATTATACCTATGATGACTGACAGTGACAGGTGAGAGTGAGTGAGAAACTACTCACCCATTCCTCCAAAGGAGTCTCCGAAGCCTCTGCTCATGGACATGTCACTGCGACCAAAGTCTCTGTCCATCCCTCCTCCCATACCCCCTGACCGGTAGGACATGTCTGGAGAGAGGGAAGTAAAGAGAAGGAGAGAGGACAATGGCAGTCAGAAATATACTCAGTGGAAAGTTGACATTAAACTTCAGGAGCATTGAAACAGTTTGAGAGAATTACACTGCTCCAAAAAATAAAGGGAACACTTAAACAACACAATGTAACTCCAAGTCAATCACACTTCTGTGAAATCAAACTGTCCACTTAGGAAGCAACACTGATTGACAATAAATTTCACATGCTGTTGTGCAAATGGAAGACACAAAAGGTGGAAATTATAGGCAATTAGCAAGACACCCCCAAAAAAGGAGTGATTCTGCAGGTGGTGACCACAGACCACTTCTCAGTTCTTATGCTTCCTGGCTGATGTTTTGGTCACTTTTGAATGCCGGCGGTGCTCTCACTCTAGTGGTAGCATGAGACGGAGTCTACAACCCACACAAGTGGCTCAGGTAGTGCAGCTCATCCAGGATGGCACATCAATGCGAGCTGTGGCAAGAAGGTTTGCTGTGTCTGTCAGCGTAGTGTCCAGAGCATGGAGGCGCTACCAGGAGACAGGCCAGTACATCATGCACATTTGTGGCCTGCTGGAGGTCATTTTGCAGGGCTCTGGCAGTGCACCTCCTGGCACAAAGGCGGAGGTAGCGGGCCTGCTGCTGGGTTGTTGCCCTCCTACGGCCTCCTCCACGTCTCTTGATGTACTGGCCTGTCTCCTGGTAGCGCCTCCATGCTCTGGACACTACGCTGACAGACACAGCAAACCTTCTTGCCACAGCTCGCATTGATGTGCCATCCTGGATGAGCTGCACTACCTGAGCCACTTGTGTGGGTTGTAGACTCCGTCTCATGCTACCACTAGAGTGAGAGCACCGCCGGCTTTCAAAAGTGACCAAAACATCAGCCAGGAAGCATAAGAACTGAGAAGATGTCTGTGGTCACGACCTGCAGAATCACTCCTTTTTTGGGGGTGTCTTGCTAATTACCTATAATTTCCACCTTTTGTCTATCCATTTGCACAACAGCATGTGAAATTTATTGTCAATCAGTGTTGCTTCCTAAGTGGACAGTTTGATTTCACAGAAGTGTGATTGACTTGGAGTTACATTGTGTTGTTTAAGTGTTCCCTTTATTTTTTGGAGCAGTGTATTTTGTCCTTAGTGGTGATGGGGGGGTGGGTTCTATAGTTACATAGCAATATTATTTTGGATGATATTATATTGATACTTTGACTCCACGTATAGTTTTTTGCTAGGTAGCGTTAGCTAGCGCTAGTCGGCTGTACCTGCACCAAACGCCGGGATTTTTTATCTTATAGCTTGTTCTCATCTTTTTAAAATAGCGAGTCAACAGGTTCAGCACTTATATATTTCCCTGATTGATCAAAACTCGTTTTCTCATACGGTCTCATGTCTACAACAGACATATCATGAGCAATATGTTTTGTAACATCAAATCCCAGTATCGAATCACAAAGCATATATAGATCTACATAAGATTTTTTATTTTTTTTTGCTGCAGATACGGAGCCCCACCGGGCCTTCACGATTGACTGCCGACGTTATCTGCCCGAGGGAGTTATCCAACTGGCACCTCCGTCGCGACGTTACCTGAACGCTCACCTGGGGCCCGCTAATCGTTAGCTGTCTTATCGGCTGCTATCTTAATAAGTATTTCGGACAATTTTTTTTATTTTTTTTCTTGGGTCACTATATCTATTTTGCCAATTGGATTGATCCCCTCTACAAGACACGGAACCCCACTAATCTACCGACGGAAACGCACGAGGTGTCTAAAAATAGACCTCCATCCTATGCTATCTTGCTACCGATAGCCATCTACCTGGCCAGCTGTCTGGATCGCCGTGACCCCAACCAACCTCTACTCACTGGACCCTTATTGATCACTCGATTAAGCATGCCTCTCCTTAATGTAAATATGCCTTGTCCACTGCTGTTCTGGTTAGTGTTTATTGGCTTATTTCACTGTAGGGCCTCTAGCCCTGCTCACTATACCATATCCAACCTTTCATTTCCACCACCCACATATGCGATGACATCACCTGGTTTCAATGATGTTTCTAGAGACAATATCTCTCTCATCATCACTCAATACCTAGGTTTACCTCCACTGTATTCACATCCTACCATACCTTTGTCTGTACATTATTCCTTGAAGCTATTTTATCGCCCCCAGAAACGTCCTTTTACTCTCTGTTCTAGATGCTCTAGACGACCAATTCTCATAGCTTTTAGCCGTACCCTTATCCTACTCCTCCTCTGTTCCTCTGGTGATGTAGAGGTGAATCCAGGCCCTGCAGTACCTAGCTCCACTCCTATTCCCCAGGCGCTCTCTTTTGATGACTTCTGTAACCGTAATAGCCTTGGTTTCATGCATGTTATCATTAGAAGCCTCCTCCCTAAGTTTGTTTTGTTCACTGCTTTAGCTCACTCTGCCAACCCGGATGTTTTAGCCGTGTCTGAATCCTGGCTTAGGAAGACCACCAAAAATTCTGACATTTTCATCCCCAACTACAAGATTTTCAGACAAGATAGAACGGCCAAAGGGGGCGGTGTTGCAATCTACTGCAAAGATTGCCTGCAGAGTTCTGTTTTACTATCCAGGTCTGTTCCCAAACAATTTGAACTTCTACTTTTAAAAATCCACCTCTCTAAAAACAAGTCTCTCACCGTTGCCGCCTGCTATAGACCACCCTCTGCCCCCAGCTGTGCTCTGGACACCATATGTGAACTGATTGCCCCCCATCTATCTTCAGAGCTAGTGCTGCTAGGCGACCTAAATTGGAACATGCTTAACACCCCAGCCATCCTACAATCTAAGCTTGATGCCCTCAATCTCACACAAATTATCAATGAACCTACCAGGTACCACCCAAATTCCGTAAACACGGGCACCCTCATAGATATCATCCTAACCAACCTGCCCTCCAAATACACCTCTGCTGTTTTCAACCAAGATCTCAGCGATCACTGCCTCATTGCCTGCATCCGTAATGGGTCAGCGGTCAAACGACCTCCACTCATCACTATCAAACGCTCCCTGAAACACTTCAGCGAGCAGGCCTTTCTGATCGACCTGGCCGATGTATCCTGGAAGGATATTGATCTCATCCCGTCAGTAGAGGATGCCTGGATATTTAAAAAAAATGCCTTACCATCTTGAATAAGCATGCCCCATTCAAGAAATTTAGAACCAGGAACAGATATAGCCCTTGGTTCTCTCCTGACCTGACTGCCCTTAACCAACAGAAAAACATCCTATGGCGTTCTGCATTAGCATCGAACAGCCCCCGTGATATGCAACTTTTCAGGGAAGCTAGAAACCAATATACACAGGCAGTTAGAAAAGCCAAGGCTAGCTTTTTCAAGCAGAAATTTGCTTCCTGCAACACAAATTCAAAAAAGTTCTGGGACACTGTAAAGTCCATGGAGAATAAGAACACCTCCTCCCAGCTTCCAACTGCACTGAAGATAGGAAACACTGTCACCACCGACAAATCCACTATAATTGAGAATTTCAATAAGCATTTTTCTACGGCTGGCCATGCTTTCCACCTGGCTGCCCCTACCCCGGTCAACAGCACTGCCCTCCCCTCTGCTACTCGCCCAAGCCTTCCCCATTTCTCTTTCTCCCAAATACAGTCAGCTGATGTTCTGAAAGAGCTGCAAAATCTGGACCCTTACAAATCAGCCGGGCTAGATAATCTGGACCCTTTCTTTCTAAAACTATCTGCTGAAATTGTTGCCACCCCTATTACTAGCCTTTTCAACCTCTCTTTCGTGTCGTCTGAGATTCCCAAAGATTGGAAAGCAGCTGCGGTTATCCCCCTCTTCAAAGGGGGGGACACTCTTGACCCTAACAGCTACAGACCTATATCTATCCTACCCTGCCTTTCTAAGGTCTTCGAAAGCCAAGTCAACAAACAGATTACCGACCATTTCGAATCCCACCATACCTTCTCCACTATGCAATCTGGTTTCAGAGCTGGCCATGGGTGCACCTCAGCCACGCTCAAGGTCATAAACGATATCTTAACCGCCATCGATAGGAAACAATACTGTGCAGCCGTATTCATTGACCTGGCCAAGGCTTTTGACTCTGTCAATCACCACATCCTCATCGGCAGACTCGACAGCCTTGGTTTCTCTAATGATTGCCTCGCCTGGTTCACCAACTACTTCTCTGATCGAGTTCAGTGTGTCAAATCGGAGGGTCTGTTGTCCGGACCTCTGGCAGTCTCTATGGGGGTGCCACAGGGTTCAATTCTTGGACCGACTCTCTTCTCTGTATACATCAATTATGTCGCTCTTGCTGCTGGTGATTCTCTGATCCATCTCTACGCAGACGACACTATTCTGTATACTTCTGGCCCTTCTTTTGACACTGTTAACAACCCTCCAGGCGAGCTTCAATGCCATACAACTCTCCTTCCGTGGCCTCCATTTGCTCTTAAATACAAGTAAAACTAAATGCATGCTCTTCAACCGATCGCTGCCTGCACCTGCCCGCCTGTCCAACATCACTACTTTGGACGGCTCTGACTTTGAATATGTGGACAACTACAAATACCTAGGTGTCTGGTTAAACTGTAAACTCTCCTTCCAGACTCACATCAAACATCTCCAATCCAAAGTTAAATCTAAAATTGGCTTCCTATTCCCAACAAAGCATCCTTCACTCATGCTGCCAAACATACCCTTGTAAAACTGACCATCCTACCAATCCTCGACTTCGGTGATGTCATTTACAAAATAGCCTCCAAAACCCTACTCAATAAATTGGATGCAGTCTATCACAGTGCCATCCGTTTTGTCACCAAAGCCCCATTTACTACCCACCACTGCGACCTGTACACTCTCGTTGGCTGGCCCTCGCTTCATACTCGTCATCAAACCCACTGGCTCCAGGTCATCTACAAGACCCTGCTAGGTAAAGTCCCCCCTTATCTCAGCTCGCTGGTCACCATAGCAGCACCTACCTGTAGCACGCGCTCCAGCAGGTATATCTCTCTGGTCACCCCCAAAACCAATTCTTCCTTTGGCCGCCTCTCCTTACAGTTCTCTGCTGCCAATGACTGGAACGAACTACAAAAATCTCTGAAACTGGAAACACTTATCTCCCTCACTAGCTTTAAGCACCAGCTGTCAGAGCAGCTCATAGATTACTGCACCTGTACATAGCCCATCTATAATTTAGCCCAAACAACTACCTCTTTACCTACTGTATTTATGTATTTATTTAGCTCCTTTGCACCCCATTATTTCTATCTCTACTTTTTTCTATCTCTACTTTTACTTTTTTTACTTGCTATATTGTATTTACTTCGCCACCAAGGCCTTTTTATATTTTTATTTATTTATATATATTTTGTTTGCCTTCACCTCCCTTATCTCACCTCACTTGCTCATATTGTATATAGACTTATTTTTCACTGTATTATTGACTGTATGTTTGGTTTACTCCATGTGTAACTATATGTTGTTGTATGTGTCGACCTGCTTTGCTTTATCTTGGCCAGGTCGCAATTGTAAATGAGAACGTGTTCTCAATTTGCCTACCTGGTTAAATAAAGGTGAAATAAAATAAATAAAAATAAAATAAATAAAACATCTACATAAGATAGTATTGGCACCTAAGTATCGGTATAATATCGTAAGGTCCCTGGCAATTCCCAGCCCTAGGTGTCCCCTTACCTCCCATCCGTCCCATGTCTCTGGCTCCGAATCCCCCCATACTGTCCATGCCACCGAACCCTCCAGGACACACACAGGATTATTATATTAATGGAGTCACAACAACCCATGTGTTGTCCAGTCATGTAACAGAGTGATCCAGTAGAGATGTATTATCTAGGACCTTACCTCCTAGTCTGCTCATCCCTCCATACCCAGGTCCTCCCTCCATACCTGACAGACAGAATCACACACTGATTTGTTTTGTACTAAAGCTCAGTGGTCGAGGGGGCGTCGAGGGGTCGTCAGGGGGCGTCAGTGGTCGAGAGGGGGCGTCAGTGGTCGAGAGGGGGCGTCAGTGGTCGAGAGGGGGCGTCAGTGGTCGAGAGGGGGCGTCAGTGGTCGAGAGGGGGCGTCAGTGGTCGAGAGGGGGCGTCAGTATGTGATGTAAGTGCTTGGAGAAGGTACAGGAACAACAGGCATCAGAGGGTTTAAAACAAACAGCTACTCTTCACAACCAATAACTATCGTATGTATGAACCGACTGGCTCCTCCTGACCTGCAGTCTCTGTGTGTGGTTTAAATAGTAACAGTGTGTTTGCTGGAGTATTATGGCGAGGTTAGGGGTCAGTACTAACCTGCAGGGCCCATGTTGCCCATTCCCCCTCCACCACTCAGCCGGTTGGCATTGATAGGTTGTCCTCCTGGTCCCAGGCCCATCCCAATCCCTCCCAGACCCCCTACACACAGAGGACACACAGAGTTGGAGTTTGTTTGACCACACAAACATAATATCCCTTATGTAATGCCTTGGTTCACTGGAGAACAAAACAGCTGACAACATGACCCATTTCTGATAGAGATAATACTGAAGTCAAGTCATTCTAGGTGTTCTAGAGATAGTCAGAAAGGGACAGGATGTGTACTCACGTGGTAACTGAGGAGCTTTCTCCACCGGGTGGAAATCATCAGCTGGCATAGACTTGTCATCCTGAAACACACAGAAAGAACATATCAAGAGGTGGTTCTCACACAACATATTACCACATCAACATGTAACAACCTCCATTTTATTTAACTTGGCAAGACAGGTAAGAACAAACTCTTATTTTCAATGACAGCCTAGGAACACCGGGTTAACTGCCTTGTTCAGGGGCAGAATTACAGATTTTTACCTTGTCAGCTCGGGGATTCGTTCTTGCAACCTTTCGGTTACAAGTCCAACGCTCTAACCACTAGGCTACCTGCCACCCCAATGACCTCTGACCTTCCACACACATTAACAGTACAGTGTTAGAGGGTTTAGAAATCAGAAACATGCCAATAACAAAGCACACGTACCATCTTAACATGCATCTGTCTGTCAAACAGCATTTGGCCGTTGAACATGGCTAGAGAACAGAGTTAAGGAATGCCATCAATAAAAATACAATGGTCATGTGCTTCCTAAACTAACAGTGAAATGCTTACTCATGGGTCCTTTTCTAACCATGTAGACTTAAAGATAAAAATAGTGACAATAGTGAATAATAATAACAGCCAGGACATGTATAAAGAGTTGAGACTATTAGGCCAGCATAAAGAGATCTTCTTCTGCAGTATAAGTGTAGAGGGATAGATAGAATCTGCAGCCTGTTGGAAGGTGGGTGTGTTCTGCAGTAGTATATAATATATAAAGATACAGATAGAATGTGCAGCCTGTTGGAAGGTGGGTGTGTTCTGCAGTAGTATATAATATATAAAGATACAGATAGAATCTGCAGCCTGTTGGAAGGTGGGTGTGTTCTGCAGTAGTATATAATATATAAAGATACAGATAGAATGTGCAGCCTGTTGGAAGGTGGGTGTGTTCTGCAGTAGTATATAATATATAAAGATACAGATAGAATCTGCAGCCTGTTGGAAGGTGGGTGTGTTCTGCAGTAGTATATAATATATAAAAACACAGATAGAATCTGCAGCCTGTTGGAAGGTGGGTGTGTTCTGCAGTAGTATATAATATATAAAGATACAGATAGAATCTGCAGCCTGTTGGAAGGTGGGTGTGTTCTGCAGTAGTATATAATATATAAAGATACAGATAGAATGTGCAGCCTGTTGGAAGGTGGGTGTGTTCTGCAGTAGTATATAATATATAAAGATACAGATAGAATGTGCAGCCTGTTGGAAGGTGGGTGTGTTCTGCAGTAGTATATAATATATAAAGATACAGATAGAATCTGCAGCCTGTTGGAAGGTGGGTGTGTTCTGCAGTAGTATATAATATATAAAGGATACAGATAGAATGTGCAGCCTGTTGGAAGGTGGGTGTGTTCTGCAGTAGTATATAATATATAAAGATACAGATAGAATCTGCAGCCTGTTGGAAGGTGGGTGTGTTCTGCAGTAGTATATAATATATAAAGGATACAGATAGAATGTGCAGCCTGTTGGAAGGTGGGTGTGTTCTGCAGTAGTATATAATATATAAAGATACAGATAGAATCTGCAGCCTGTTGGAAGGTGGGTGTGTTCTGCAGTAGTATATAATATATAAAGATACAGATAGAATCTGCAGCCTGTTGGAAGGTGGGTGTGTTCTGCAGTAGTATATAATATATAAAGATACAGATAGAATCTGCAGCCTGTTGGAAGGTGGGTGTGTTCTGCAGTAGTATATAATATATAAAGATACAGATAGAATCTGCAGCCTGTTGGAAGGTGGGTGTGTTCTGCAGTAGTATATAATATATAAAGATACAGATAGAATCTGCAGCCTGTTGGAAGGTGGGTGTGTTCTGCAGTAGTATATAATATATAAAGATACAGATAGAATCTGCAGCCTGTTGGAAGGTGGGTGTGTTCTGCAGTAGTATATAATATATAAAGGATACAGATAGCCTGTACAGCTTCCAGGGCCTGTTCAAAGGTAACAGTCCCCATCCCTCTGCTCTTCCCATCCTTATCCTCCTTCACGTCAGCCCTCTTCACTGTTCCTGCCATACCAAACACCTCCTTCAGCTTCTTCCAGCCCACCTTGAAGTCCAGCTGGGAGGAGACAGCACAGACGGGAGGGACCGGGTTAACATAGAAACAACCGTTACCACACAACACATCTAAACAGACAGGAGGGGACCGAGTTAGCAATAGCATAGAGAACAGTGAAACTAACAAGGTCAACATGGAACTTCAAGTTCTAGGAAGATGCCGTTGGACTTGAGATTTAGAGTGCACCGCTCAAGTTGTCTTCAATTGGTAAACAGGAATATTGGTAGGTTAACTTGGGACTTCAATACAGCAGATACAAATCTAGTGAGGGGAGATGGTCAGAGACAAAGGCACAGAGAAGAGAGACCGACGTCAGAGAGTAGTGTGTATGCTTGTCCTCACGTTGGCTACGAACACAGTGGTCCCTAGGCGTCCGACCCGTAGGGAGCTGATGACCTCATGGGGGACGTTGGGGTTGTTAGCGATGGAAGGGGGTACACCTACACCGCCCGGTCCCCCCTCCTGCCCCCTGCCTCCCCCTCCAGGGTACATCCCCCCTGTACGCTGCAGCACGCGCCGAGCACGCTCCCCATCAGGATCCTGAAAGAGGTAAAACAGAACCCCTAAACTTTGACCTATTACTTCAATTCTGAGCTTTAGCCCTCTACACCAGGGTTCTGGAGCAGGGAAACAAGGGGTTAAACACAGATGGCTCATCCTTTGACCTCTGACCTATAATTACAACTCTAACATTTGATGTTAACTAGGTCTAGTTCTCAGTGATTACAGTTAAGACAGTCTCAGAGATCAACATTACAAACCATGTTAATGTAAGCACATTTCCGGAACAGGCTGGATTAAAGTGCAGATTTGGCACACCACTGAGTTTAACCTCTCAACACCGCGTGGTGCCTACAGAGTGTGAACAGGTCCTTACCGCCATGATATTGAGGGGTCTTCCATTCAGATCATATTTGTTCATGACTTCTATGGCCTTCTTCACAAACTCCTCATCTTTGAACTCCACAACACTGCAGGACAGACAGTCAGTGGATGAAGACATGTATAAAAATGACTCATGAAGTTAGGTGTGTCTGAAATGGACCCTATTCCCCATGTTATAGTACACTACTTTTGACCAGAACCGTATTAGCCGCCCCACGTGACTCTGGTCAAAAGTAGTGTACTGAATGGGGAATATAGGGCCCTACACGAGGACGGAACCACGGAATTCAGACAATAAAACAAAATTTAAAAATGTATTGAACTTAGTAGGGAATCAACTAAATGTAAAAATAATAATAATAATATTAATTTGCCCATCATAATACATTAACAAAATGCATCAATGATTCGTATTTCCTGCAACTTTCTGAAGAGGCAACAAGAATTCCCCCCACCTGTGCGTGCAGCTACCCCTTTATGTAGCCGTTAGCGACAATGCTAATAAACTCTTCTGGTAGATGGAAAGGCTTACCCAAAAACCTTCTACACTAAAATGTTCACTACAAAGCAGCCTATGCTTACCTGGCTGAATAATTATTTGCATAAATCCAGTGGGTATTTGTTTGGCAAACACTACCATCACGTGCACTACAAAAACAAAGCAAAATAAAAGCCTCTTGCTAGGTGCTGTGTATACCCCCAAAAAATTGACATTGAAGTGTTTTCCCCAGGCCTCAAAATTGGCCTGCTGAGGTGGTTTAAGCATTGAGCGAAAACCTGAAAAGACTGAAACGTGGACAAACAAAAACTGAATTTGGGGAGAAGCAAAACGGAGTCACGCAATAAAATTCATACAGACTGTATAGGGCCCTAGGAATAGGGTGTCATTTGAGACGCACTGTGTCAGCCTGGTCTCAGACTAGATTTAACATATTACAAGTAAATCCGGGACACTGAAATTAGTATGACTTGACACTTTTTACATGAAACAGAAGTTTACTTAAGGCAAAAAACTAAATGGTGGTTGGTTGGGGTGGATATAACATCTAGCAACCCAAAGGTTGCATGTTCGAATCTCAAGGACACCTTTAGCAACTATTTACTACTTTTTAGCTACTTAGCATGTTAGCTAAACCTAACCCGTTAACCTAACCCTTAACCTAGCTACTGTTAGCCACCTAGCTAGCATTAGCCACAAATTGGAATTCGTAACATATACACATTGCAAATTCATAACATATTGTACAAATTGCCTATACGTAACATAATACAAACTGCAATTCATAACATATGCAAATTGTAATTAACATTTCATATGAAATTAACACATAACATACGAAATGTAAAATGTCATTAAAGGGAGTGCATCAGATTTACGTAAAGAATCATACGAAATGTACTGAGACCATGTTGCAAAGTTAGACAGGTAAAGTTTGGTTCCTTACCCACATCCCTGTACAGATAACACCAGGGGATCCAGAGACACAGATCCATAACAGAGGGAATGAACAAAGACAGTGATTAGACTGACAACAGTTATCATTATTACACATTTGACATCATGCTATTAGTGGATTACATCCATCTTGAAGGGCCAGCTAACAGGCCTTGATGTGGGGAGTGTGTTTTGCTTGTATCCAAGGTAAAAAGTTAAGTGAATTTAAAAGACATTGACTTGGTTTGCAATAGACTTGTTTTTTTGTTCCCAGTAGAGACATAGTACCCTTACCGTCTTCAGTGGAATAAAAAGGACTCAGGATATACTTACAAATATGTCCGTTCTGTGTCTACGTTTGTTTAGGAGTATATACTATACAGTCCGTTTGTCAAACTACATGTTACATTAACTGGATGAATTGAATGCATTCACAACCTAGTTAGCAAATTCCTGGCTGCATCATAATATTACAGATGAATAAACGATGGTGAGATTTTACTGTGAGCCGCTGGAGAAAGAAGAAAGTTACTTTATACAAAACCTACAATAGTTTAGAAATAATTAGTTTTTTCATTAAGAGATAATTGTGCCATTGATCCAAATAAAAAGGTAACAATTTGAAGACCAAAAAGTAAAATGTCAATCAATAAGACATCAAAATCCCTTTGAGAAATGGTCAACTGCCAAACTTTGACACCAATTGAGAAAACTACAACAACGTAAAAACAAATGTGTACTAAGTTTCAGATGAATTCAAGTTAGTGTTCCAGAATCAACAAGAAGACATCCTCCATCACTCTACAGCCAACTAGGCTATAACAGGCTCTAGCTAACAGCCACCAACATATCATCCCATAGACATACATGGATAACCCCTTGGATCAGTGCCTTACAGAACACTTGGTAAATAAAGATATACTGCAGTGGAGGGCATTTAAAACCTCGTGCAGTGAGTTGGTCCACATCACTTACCCTTGACTTTCCTTCAGCATCCTTAAAGAGCTCCACGTATGTAACCTCACCAACTTCATGAGACATACAAAGGAAAAATACCAAGAGAACAAAAGGCATTTAAAATCACCAGTCGACTGTTGAACCACCACTCTCGCTCCAGGGCAGGCCGTTGCCTTGGTTATGCCGTTACGATGCTTCCCCATGATTGGTCAACAGTGAGCCCAGACCAACAGTCACCACACAACCCCTTCCAATGCCTTCCTGGGCTCGACTGAGACAGACACACAGTCAGTCAACTACTGTCAACCTGGGAATTCAGATCACACTTCAGTATAGAAGAACAGTTTGGTCAACACGGTTCCTGTCAACATAGCAAGAAGTCACTACAGTTTAAAAGGTGTCCTTTTCACCTTGAAAAAAGACTTTGTAAAGAGCTAAAGACCCAATAGTTCAGTGCACAGAAAGACAATGGTTTCATTCATACAAAACAATCATTTATCACCTTAACACAGGTTCAACTGAATCAAGTAGTCAATACTACTACTTGTCTGAGGTTACATTTTGGAGCTGTAAGTCAATATCATAAAACCAATAGTAGCTAACTACATAACAACTTTAACAAGCACAGACATTTCAATTCAATCCAAGCTAAATTGGTGTCCACCCAGGAGTAAAAAATGAAAAATCCAGAAATGTCTATTCTACTGACTTAATAATATCTGCAATACAATAACATGTTGCCTCAAAAGAAGAAACTACAAGAAGATATGGCTAGGTCTATGTTCTGGTCACAAAGAGAGGACTGAGAAAGCTCCTGTTGAGCTGGAAAGAATAGGGCTCATGTCTATAGGGAGAAGCAGCATGGCCCTGTGTGTGGATGGATTACCTTTCTCTCTCATCAGATCTTTAATAGCCTGCCACTTCGTGTCATAGGGGATATTGCTAATGAACACACGGTTCCTGTGACCCCCTCCTCCGCCCTTCTTGTCCCCGGTGACCTGCTTCTCTTTGTAGGGGTGGAAGCGGTTCCCTTTGCGACCTCCTCCGGACACCTTTTCTTTGAGCTCAGACTTGGTATTTTGGGTTGGGACGGTTTCAGGGGCATCAGTAGGATCATCTGCAAGGGTTTCGGCATCATCGATAGGGGTGTCATCAATAGGGTCGCCATCTAGAGGGGTATCATCATCACCAAGGACCTCATCTCCAAGGACCTCATCATCACCCAGGCCTAGGTCCTCTTCTTCTGCAGGGGCATCTTCACCAAGAACCTCATCTTCTTCTGGCTCTCTGAAGAAAACAGAAGAGTACAGTATTGATGGATGCAGCTAGCTTGTCTGCTATAGGTAATGTTACCTAAACCTACATGGACATTTCACCCATGTTCCAAATAACAAAGATGTGCACATAAGTTCATGCAACTTCAATCTCCCATAACTAACATGGGTTTATAGACACAAACGGCTAGTTAGCTACAAAGTCATCTCTTCACCCAACTGGAGGGTGGCAGAGAGGAGAGGAAAGTTACTGTAGGCAACTCTCAAACCAGTCTAATAGGAATGGATGGAGGTATAATCCAGATTTTACTTATGTAGTAAAAGAAAAGGCATGTGACATATCTGAAATGCTGTAATATAATTGCCAAAATAAAATATTGCCATATTATACAGGTCATATTAGTTTTATACAAATGTTCTGTATAAAGAGACTAATTACAATTTTAGATATATATGTGTGTATGTGTATATACACAAAACATACACATAAAACAGACCTTAATGTCTAAATGTTTGTTTTCTTAGAAAGCAATTTTAGTAACGTTACTTGTTGCATTGATAATTTGTCTAAATCCCATCAACTGATTTCAGCCAGTTGATGGCTGTGGATTGACTGCATTGTTTGAATGGAATGTTGGCATTCCAAAAAAATATGGAATCATTCCTCTAAAATTAGGTTACCATACAGTAAGGATACATTTCTCAAATTCATTATTTACAGTATTTTCACAGTACTGGCAAACAATGGTTAACCAACTCCCTGCCCAAAATGGCTGACCTTTATCCGCAAAACGGTTCACGCAAGTTCTAGGATGATAATTCTATGAGTTAAACGCACTAACGTTAGCTAGCTACACATGGTTGGATGGATAAAACTAATTTAGTTATCTGCATAACTACCTAGTAAAATAACGATATATTACACAAATCTAAAAACAAATTTGACGATCAATGAAGACGACAACCAACAATTGAGTTAACTAGTTAGCAAGCAAAGTAGCAACTAGATAGCAAGCCGTAGCTAGTTTGATGCTAGCTTTAATGCTAGGCTAACATTAGCTAGCCTCCATCTTGCCTGTGAGTGCAGCACAGATTGTGTCAGAAAAATACGATATTTTAGTTACATTTTCAGGCCATTCGTGCCATCCTGAGATGTTCCCTCTGTCTCAGCCTCGATGGGTTCAATAATATCCTGGACAATATCTGCCATATTCGTCGGTTTGCAGAAAAAGCTAATTCAATCGAGAGATGCGCCTCCGCTAACACTGCGCAGTTTAAAATTTGTGACGCTCCAGGCCTCCACCAACGCGAGAAAATGCGAGAATTTGGCCTGGTTGTCTTCATAGCCTAAACACCCGTAGGTTTCCCGCAATTTATATATTTCTACAGTTTCGATTTGGTTTTAGTCATTTCAATATATATAAATATATTTTTTATATATATATATATATACACAGTACCAGTCAAAAGTTTGGACAGTAATTTCAACAACAAACAAATATTTAACTAGGCAAATTAGTTAAGAACAACCAGGGAACAGCCTTGTACAGGGACAAAAGTACATATTTGTACTTTGTGAGCTCAGGGATTCGATCCAGTAACCTTTCAATTACTGGCCCATCACTCTAACCACTAGGCTACCTGCCGCCCCATTCAAGGGTTTTTCTAAATTTTTTACTATTTTCTACATTGTAGAATAATAGTGAAGACATCAAAACTATGAAATAACAGAATTTGTTCTTAACTGACTTGCCTAGTTAAATAAAGCTAACATTTAAAAAATGAGGGTCTGATTCACACAGTCTCCTCTGAACAGTTGATGTTGAGACGTGTCTGTTACTTGTGAAGCATTCATTTGGGCTGCCATTTCTGAGGCTGGTAACTCTAATGAACTTATCCTCTGCAGCAGAGGTAACTCTGAGTCTTCCTTTCCTGTGGCGGTCCTCATGAGAGCCAGTTTCATCATAGCGCAAGATGGTTTTTGCGACTGCACTTGAAGAAACTTTCAAAGTTCTTGAAATTTTCCGCATTTACTGACCTTCATGTCACGCCTGCTCCCGCTCTCCCTCTCTGGCGCTCGAGGGCACCAGGCTGCCCTTCGTTACGCACACCTGTCACCATCATTATATGCATCAGCGCTCACTGGACTCCTTGACTTTGTTGATTTCCCCAGCTATATCTGTCTGTTCTTCCAGTGGTTCCCCATGTCAGCATTAATGTCGTTGTGTTTTCTTGTCCAGACGCTGTCCTGTCCTGTTCCATGTCCGTTGTTAATTAAATGTTCACTCCCTGTACCTTATTCTCGTCTGCCAGCGTCGATCCGTACAGAATGCTGACACCAATATGTGAAGCATCAGGGAGTTTTTGTTCTTTTGTTTTTGTTGGTGACGTCGGCGGGGGTGCCTCAGCTGGCTCGTCTGGCTTTTACGCCTTAGCTGGCTCGAGAGGTTTTCTTGCCTTGGTTGGTTCGGCAGGTTCCCATCCCACGTCACACCTCAGCCAGTTCATCGGGCTCCCATGCCCCAGCCGGCTTGTCAAGCTCCCACGCCTCAGACGGATCATCGGGCTCCCACGCCTCAGCCGCCTTGCCGGGCTGCCATGCCTCTGCCGGCTCGTCGGGCTCCCACGCCTCAGCCGGCTCGTTGGGCTGCCACGCCTCTGCCGGCTCGTCAGGCTGCCACGACTCTGCCGGATCGTCGGGCTCCCACGCCTCAGCCGCCTTGCCGGGCTGCCACGCCTCTGCCGGCTCGTCGGGCTCCTGCGCACCTGCCGGCTTGTCCAGCGCCTATGTCTCGTCCGGCCCGTCAGGCTCGCCCAGGTACTGTCATGTCTGCTCCCTCTCTGGCGAGATGTAGAAAATAGTAAAAAATAAAGAAAAACCCTTAAATGAGTAGGTGTGTCCAAACTTTTGACTGGTACTGTATGTATATATATATATACACACACACATAGGCCCACCACTTGGGAGCCAGGCACACCCACTGAGGAGCAAGGCACAGCTAATCAGAATGAGCTTTTCCCAACAAAAGGGCTTTATTACAGAAACAAACTCCTCAGTTTCATCAGCTGCCTGGGTGGCTGGTCTCAGACTATCCTGCAGGTGAATAAAAATGGATGGGGAGGTCTTGGGCTGGCGTGGTTACACGTGGTCTGCTGTTGTGAGGCCAGTTGGACGCACTGCCAAATTCTCTAAAACAACGTTGGAGGTGGCTTATGGTAGAGAAATTAACATTCAATTCTCTGGCAACAGCTCTGGTGGGCATTCCTGTAGTCAGCATGCCAATTGCACGCTCCCTCAAAACTTGAGCCATCTGTGGCATTGTGTTGTATGACAGAATTGCACATTTTAGTGACCTATTATTGTCCCAAGCTCAAGGTGCACCTGTGTAATGATCATTCTGTTTAATCAGCTTCTAGATATGCCACACCTGTCAGATTGATGGATTATCATGGCGAAATGCTCACTAACAGGGATGTAAACACATTTGTGCACAAAATTTGATATATTATATACAATTTGTGTGTGCATGGAACATTTCTGGGATCTTTAATTTCAGCTCATGAAACATGGGACCAACACTTCACATGTTGCATTTATATTTTGTTCAGCGGCATTATGTTTGACACCCCTTCTTTAGCCTCTCTGCATCTCTCTCACATTCTCTCTCTCTGTCTCTCTCTCGCTTTCTCTCTGAACCTAAGGCCCTTTAACTTTGTACATTCATAACAGTCCAAAAAACCTCTTTCTTCTATGAATTGATAACATATTTCCAATCAATATAACCATATAAATATGATTCATTAACTGAACATCAATAATATAATAATGATTAAAAAAAAATTTGATTAAACTTCTAACCAGGTCCAAAGTGTTATGTTGAACAGCCAGAAGCCCAAATATATATCTGACCATGTGCTTGTTGCGTCAAGTTGATATCTTTGGGTTCTGAGAGGGAGCCAGAGATGTTTGGCAAGTGGATGTTGTTATCAGGTCCACAACCAAACGGGCACCCTCCAGGGGCCCATAACCCTTGTAGAATTGCAGGAAATTAGCTTTAAAACTGCATAATTTTCTCTCAGCCTAATGGCAAAATGTGAAGAATAGTATGATATACTGTTTCTCTCTGTCCCATGGCAAAATGTGTAGAATTGCAGAAAATGTGCTTAAAAACGGAAAAATTATCTCTCTGCCCCATGGTAAAATGTGTTGAAATGCAGGAAGTTAGCTATTTTCCCCCCCAAAAAATATGTTTTCCTAAAAAAAAGGAGGTAGGTGCCCCGGGGCCCCAAATGTGGTAGTCCGGCCCTGATCATTCAGTGACACTGACACTTCTCACTATTTGAGGTCTGCATGCGACTTGTGTAATGTACCTTGTACATACACTAATAACAGTGAAGTGATGCCACTGAAGGCCCACTGTAGAATAATGTGAATGTAAGTGGTCAGGTGATGCCACTGAAGGCCCACTGTAGAATAATGTGAATGTAAGTGGTCAGGTGATACCACTGAAGGCCCACTGTAGAATAATGTGAATGTAAGTGGTCAGGTGATGCCACTGAAGGCCCACTGTAGAATAATGTGAATGTAAGTGGTCAGGTGATACCACTGAAGGCCCACTGTAGAATAATGTGAATGTAAGTGGTCAGAGAGGAGCATGAGGGGTGTGGCTGTATTTTGCAGATATAAAACCAGTAAGCCTAATAAAGATGTCTCAGCAACTGAGCTCTGATTGGAGAGAGTGCAGACTGCGTCTCTGTTCCTAATGTCTCTGTAAGTCAATAACCAAATAACCATTACCACAGGACTCTCTGTAATGACCCAACGGGACACAGGCCAGAGAATGATGTGATTACATTCATCATGAAAAACATCAGCCTGTCTCAAGGGAGAGAGAGAGAGTGAAAGAGAGTGAGAGAGAAGAGAAAGAGAGAAAGAGAGAAATAGAGCAGAGAGAGAGAAAGAAAGAAAGAGAGAGATCAAATAGAGCAACGAGAAAGGGAGAGAAAGATGTACCTGGTCTAAAGGTTACATTAGCACTGAGCCAAAGATCAAAGTGCACTAATGAGTCTAGTAATGTGGGGCGGCAGGTAGCCTTGTGGTTAGAACATTGGGCCAGTAACCGAAAGGTGACAAGGTAAAAATCTGTCGTTCTACCCCTGAGCAAAGAAGTTAACCCACTGTCGATTAAGGCAGCCCCCCGCACCTCTCTGATTCAGAGGGGTTGGGTTAAATGCGGAAGACACATTTCAGTTGAAGGCGTTCAGTTGTACAACTGACTAGGTATCCCGCTTTCCCCTCCTTAATAATGTTCCCCTCTCCTGACGTTCACTACATGATCAAAAGTATATGGACACCTGCTTGTTGAACATCTCATTCCAAAATCATGGGCATCAATATGGAGATGGTCCCCCCTTTGCTGCTATAACAGCCTCCACTCTTCTGGGAAGGCTTTCCACTAGATGTTAGAACATGGCTGAATGGAAGCAAGTCCCCACAGCAACGAGAGCATTAGTGAGGTCAAGCACAGATGTTGGGTGATTAGGCCTGGCTCGCAGTCTGTGTTCCAATTCATCCCAAAGGTTTTCGATTGGGTTGAGGTCAAGGCTTTGTGCAGGCCAGTCAAGTTGTTCCACACCGATCTCAACAAACCATTTCTGTATGGACCTTGCTTGTGCACAGGTGCATTGTCCTGCTGAAACAGGAAAGTGCCTTCCACAAACTGTTACCACAAAGTTGGAAGCACAGAATCGCCTAGAACAGGGGTTCTTAAACTTTTTCAGCCTGGGACACAAATTAGAAATTCTGTGTATTTCTGGCTACTAAGCTTAGGAAAATATGCAACTATACGTAAATATCGGAACATTTCATTGCCCTTATGCCTAAAAAAAAAAAAAGCAAAAACAAATAACAATGAAATACCCATAAATATATTTTCATGTTTATTTTCCCCCATTAAAAACACTCTTACATACCTGTCTAGGTTGGAACTAATGCTGTTAAAACACAAGAAAAATTTCATTCTGAACTGGAATAAACAGATTGATCACATCACACAGATGAATAACAGAACACACACAGGCTTTTTGATAGTGCAACCCTAAGTAACAGTACAGATAAAACATTCTGGCTTACTGTACATCTTACTGTATAAATTATTGTTGATAGAAAGTCCAGTTTGGAATCTGTTGCTCTTAAAATATATATATTTTTATTCTGAACTGGAATAAACTGATTGATCACCTAACACAGATGTAGACCAGAAAACAAGTTGGTTGAAGTTTTCAACAAGCATGTCTATTCTGGGTTCAGTTTTTGACTGCAACACGGAGGTCATGCTCAGCATTGAGTCTGTTCCTGTACTTGAGAACCCTGACTTGCATAGGTATGTGGTGCCAAACTGGATCAGAACATCTACTGCTTTCTCAGTCAGGCAGGAGACTGCTTCCTGCTGCAGATGAGCAACCCAGAACTGTGTGAGTGTTTTCCTCAAAAAGCATCTTGCTTCAATCAGTTTATTCCAGTTCAGAATAAAATGTATTACTAGTAACAGCAACAGTTCCAACCTAAACTTGTTTTCAGCAATCATTTCTACAGTAAAATGTACAGTAGGCCTGAATTTTTCATCTGTACTGTTTCTTAGGGTTGCACTATCAGTAGCTAGTTAGCTTGCTTTGGCTAACGTTAGCTATTAGCTGTGTAACGCTACAAGGCCAGGGGATTGTTTGAAAGAGAAACTCACATCTACTACTATGAGAGATAGTACTCCCTTATTTCTGCTTTTCTGCTTACCTGTTATAAAATGACAATGCCTTGCTAATTGACTTACTTTTTCACTTTCGAAGCACTGTTTCCTGAAGCATTCTACCCTGTTCTGAAATAACTCCCTGTTTAACGTTACTGTCATGTTGTGTCAGGACATGTCGTTTTATTAATTTGGTTGTGTCGAGAGACTCATTACTAAGCACTTCCCCACACAAAACAGATTGTGGGCACTCCTCGATATTTCTCAAAGTTTGTATGAAAGAGACAAAAAGTCATCACTGTATTTGCGTTTCATGACGATTGAGCTGAGTCAGAACTTGTGGCTAGCATGAGTCCATTTACTGAATTTTCTGGACTTTAAATAATACTTTTAAGATCAATTGGATAAAACAATTCCTAAGAAGATCCACTTCTATCTGGAATTTTATTCCTCATCGTGTCTTCTCTACTTTTGGTGGCCTTAACTTCATGTTGTTGTGGTGCAATTATAATATTGACAAAATTCCAGTGAAACTTTCTGCTTTTCATCGGCAGGTTTTCTTGTCATGGTCCTTAATTTATAAACACAATTTTTCTCCACACAGATATTATATATGGAATAATCGGGATATATTGTATAAAAATACTTTGTTTTTAGAATATTGGTTCTGAAATAATATCCTATTGGTGAGCCAACTGGTAAATGCAGAGGGTCTTTAACTCAGGTATAAGGAATTCTTATCACTTTACAAGGTCCCTGTAACACCTAAAGATTTTGCAATTGTTTTAGACGCCATTCCCTCAGGTGTTGCTCTGTTATTCAGGAACGTGTCAAGACCTGACCCTCAGAGCCTACCTTCCATTGACCCTGTTGACTCATCAGTAGGAAAGATTTGTTTCTCTTTTGGTCCATTCAACAACAGAACGATACGAACCTTGTTTCAGCAGGATGTTGTATCTATACCTTATGTCATGCCTTATTGGAATGGATTTATTGATAATATCTGTTGGGGAAAAGTTTGGATGTTGCCACACACATACCTACTTGTTAACAAAATTAAGGAAGTTTCCTTTAAAATTATTCATAAATATTATCCTGCCAACCATTATATGAAGAAGTTTAAGGAAAACATCAACTCAAATTTCTCTTTTTGTAATGACCACCCAGAAACAGTGTTGCATCTTTTTTGGCATTGTATTCATGTAAGAAAACTGTGGCAAGACATCAGTAGATTTATAATTGAACACATTTATGAAGATTTTACACTATTGTGGAGAGATGTACTGCTTGGATTCTTTACATACGATAAAAATAAGCTGAAACATTTTTATGTAATTAATTTCATTATTCTTTTGGCCAAATTTCTTATTCACAAATGTAAATTTACTAACAAAAACACATTTTCTTACCCTACAAAAAGAAATTGAACTGTATTTTAAGACAGTTAAATACTCTACTAACAAAAAAGCTGTTAGAATTGTAAGTTTATGTATGTCCCTTTATTAAGGTCCTTGTGTAATTGTAATGTGATATTGTACCCCCTAGCTCGATTGTCCATTGTATATCATCTATATATACTTGTGTTCTCTTATGTACTTTCTGTTTTGATTTGTTGTTAATAAAAAATAAATAAAAAATATATATATATATATATATTAAAAAATAGCATGAGCCCATTTCATGATAAATAGCATGAGCCCATTTCATGATAGCGGTGTGTGATGGCGAGTGGGAATACCAAGTCAGTGGCTTGAACGACAGCGCTGCAGCGTGTGGGTCGCGGAGTGATCTTCAAGAAAACTGCAGAAAAAAGATCCGGTAAACAGCGAAGCACATGGGCATCTCCCTCTACAACCTCTCCCCAAACTGAGCAGAGACCGCTGATAAGCAGAGAGTGCACTGAACGGAGAGCGCCGTTACACTTGTCCAAATTAATTCAATTAATGAAATAATTATACATTTACGTCGCGACCAACCATTAACAGGTCCGCGACACATACTTTAAGAAACGCTGGTCTAGAATGTCATTGTATGCTGTAGAGTTAAGATTTTGCTTCACTGGTCACATTGGCAGTAAACCTACCCTAACCAGAAACCGTGGATAGATGGCTGTCAATGTTTGTCTATGGAGATTGCATGGCTGTGTGCTCGATTTTCTATACCTGTCAGCAACAGGTGTAACTGAAATAGTCAAATCCACTCATTTGAATGGGTGTCCACATACTTGTGTATATATAATGTATCTTCTACTTATTATGAGATTAATCTCATCATTGACAACCCAATATTTCCACTGCTGATAATATGCTATGTGTGCATACAGTATCTGCTCATTCTGCAAAGGTATCTGGCACGATCAAATATCAATCTACTAATGTTCTATTGTAATTACTTAGGACTTTCATTATATTTCTTTAGGGGGTAGATCAGCTTTAATATTGCAGATAGTTTGTAGCTTCCATCAATGCAATTGTCTGCATATTTTCCAATCCCCCATTTTTTGGGGGGGTAAATATATATATATATATATATATATATACATATACACACAAACCCACATATATATAAACATACATACACATACATATATACATATTTAAAATATATATATTTTCCTTTATTATTTCCTGCAAACCCTACCACCCCTCCCCTAATTGGAGTAAACTAATAAACAATAACACTTATGCTTCTACTTCCAGCTTATATATGTACATTTATGTACATTTTACAGACACAATCTATTTTACAATAGTTATATTTTGTTTGTTTTTAGTCCTGACCTTCATCTATTTCTGATGTCCATACAATTTGATTTCTATTTGCCATATATTTTTAATTGTGCTATTTTACAAAAGTTCTGAACCTATATACATTTTACAGACACTGTATATTTTACAATTACTTTGGACTATCCTGGAGTAGGCTACAATATGCAGTGTTATCAAAAAAGGACATCTTAAAACGGGATCAGCAGTAAAGGTTTGGTCACACAGATTGAGGATGTGAATACAGTTGCCTACTCAAGGCCCAAAGGTCATTTACTAGGTAAAAGTTGAGTGGGAGCACATTCTCTCTTGTACAGTAGCCTAATGACCTGGAGAAGAAAGGCAGAGCATGATAATATGCATACAGTGGCTTGCGAAAGTATTCACCCCCATTGACATTTTTCCTATTTTGTTGTCTTACAACCTGGAATTAAAATTGATTTTTGGGGGGGTTGTATCATTTCATTTACACAACATGTCTACCACTGTGACACAAACAAGAAATAAGACAAAAAAAAAACAGAAAACTTGAGCGTGCATAACTATTCACCCCACCCAAAGTCAATACTTTGTAGAGCCACCTTTTGCAGCAATTACAGCTGCAAGTCTCTTGGGGTATGTCTCTTTTAGCTTGGAACATCTAGCCACTGGGATTTTTGCCCATTCTTCAAGGCAAAACTGCTCCAGCTCCTTCAAGTTGGATGGGTTCCGCTGGTGTACAGCAAGCTTTAAGTCACAGCACAGATTCTCAATTGGATTGAGGTCTGGGCTTTGACCAGGCCATTCCAAGACATTTAAATGTCTCCCCTTTAACCACTCGAGTGTAGCTTTAGCAGTATGCATAAGGTCATTGTCCTGCTGGAAGGTGAACCTCCGTCCCAGTCTCAAATCTCTGGGAGACTGAAACAGGTTTCCCTCAAGAATTTCCCTGTATTTAGCCCCATCCATCATTCCTTCAATTCTGACCAGTTTCCTTGTCCCTGCCGATAAAAAATGGAATGGTGTTCTCTGGGTAATGAGAGGTGTTGGGTTTGCACCAGACATAGCGTTTTCCTTGATAGCCAAAAAGCTACATTTTAGTATCATCTGACCAGAGTACCTTCTTCCACATGTTTGGGGAGTCTCCCACATGCCGTTTGGCAAACACCAAATGTGTTTGCTTATTTTTTTCTTTAAGCAATGGCTTTTTTTCTAGCCACTCTTCAGTAAAGCCCAGCTCTGTGGAGTGCACGGCTTAAAGTGGTCCTATGGACAGATACTCCAATCTCTGTTGTGGAGCTTTGCAGCTCCTTCAGGGTTATCTTTGGTCACTTTGTTGTGGTGCCATAATCTTTCCATTTTTTAATAATGGATTTAATGGTGCTCCGTGGGATGTTCAAAGTTTCTGATATTTTTTTATAACCCAACCCTGATCTGTACTTCTCCACAACTTTGTCCCTGACCTGTTTGGAGAGCTCCTAGGTCTCCATAGTGCCGCTTGCTTGGGGGTGCCCCTTGCTTAGTGGTGTTGCAGACTCTGGGGCCTTTCAGAACAGGTGTATCTATACTGAGATCATGTGACAGATCATGTGACACTTAGATTGCACACAGGTGGACTTTATTTAACTAATTATGTGACTTCTGAAGGTAATTGGTTGCACTAGATGTTATTTAGGGACTTCATATCAAAGGGGGTGAAAACATGCACGCACCACTTTAACTATTTTTTTATTTATTTTTTTCATTTCACGTCACAAATTTGGACTATTTTGTGTATGTCCATTACATGAAATGCAAATAAAAATCTATTTAAATTACAGGTTGTAATGCAAAAAAATAGGAAAAACACCAAGGGGGTGAATACATTTGCAAGGCACTGTAGTATTGTAAGAAGCAGCAGGTGATGCTGCAGTGATTGTTTTACAGTTGATTATGTCAGTGACCCGCTGTCCAGCTCTCTCTGATAAAGACACTCAATTCAATTTAAATTTAAATTCAAAGGGCTTTATTGGCATGGGAAACATATGTTTACATTGTCAAAGCAAGTGAAATATATAATAAACAAAAGTGAAATAAACAATATCAAATGTACAGTAAACATTACACTCACAAAAGTTCCAAAAGAATAAAGACATTTCATGTGTCATATTATGTCATATACAGTGTTGTAATGATGTGCAAATAGTTAAAGTACAAAAGGAAAATAAATAAACATAAATATAGGTTGTATTTACAATGGTGTTTGTTCTTCACTGATTGCCCTTTTCTTGTGGCAACAGGTCACAAATATTGCTGCTGTGATGGCACACTGTGGTATTTCACCCAATAGATATGGGAGTTTATCAAAATTGGATTTGTTTTCAAATTATTTGTGGGTCTGTGTAATCTGAGGGAAATATGTGTCTCTAACATGGTCATACATTTGGCAGGAGGTGAGTAAGTGCAGCTCAGTTTCCACCTCATTTTGTGGGCAGTGTGCACACAAAATGTCTTCTCTTGAGAGCCAGGTCTGCTTTTGGCGGCCTTTCTCAATAGCAAGGCTATGCTCACTGAGTCTGTACATAGTCAAAGATGTCCTTAATTTAGGTCAGTCACAGTGTTCAGGTTTTCTGCCACTGTGTTTAGGGCCAAATAGCATTCTAGTTTTTTGTAAATTCTTTCAATGTGTCAAGTAATAATTTGTTTGTCTTCTCATCATTTGGTTAGGTCTAATTGTGTTGCTGTCCGGGGGCTCTGTGGGGTCTGTTTGTGAACAGAGCCCCAGGACCGGCTTGCTTAGGGGACTCTTCTCCAGGTTAATTTCTCTGTAGGCGATGGCTTTATTATGGAAGGTTTGGGAATCACTTCCTTTTAGGTGGTTGTAAAATTTAACTTCTCTTTTCTGGCTGGTATCGGCCTAAATCTGCTCTGCAAGCATTATTTGGTGTTTTACGTTGTACACAGAGGATATTTCTATTGTCAAAGATTCACTTGCGGGTGAAGCACATTCTAGATAACGAATCTGATAACAGTGATTCTATTCTGACTAAACAAGCCACAGGGTTCTTTAAAAGCCCATCCCTCTATCCCTACATCCCTCTGTTCCTCCACCTTGCCATCGCATCATCAATTCATCCCTCCATTCCTACATCCCACCATCCCTCTGTCATCAGGCAGCGTCTGGTAATGAGTGTTTAATTAGATGGGCTGTTTCAATTATCAGCCAGCCAACAGTAGCACCAATTACACTACATATTATACAACCCATTGGGGTGGATACTTGCTTAAGTAGCGGCATACCTACAGGGTGAATATGAACTCATAGTGTAGCAGTATACCTACAGGGTGAATATGAACTCATAGTGTAGCAGTATACCTACAGGGTGAATATGGCCTCATAGTGTAGCAGTATACCTACAGGGTGAATATGAACTCATAGTGTAGCAGTGTACCTACAGGGTGAATATGGCCTCATAGTGTAGCAGTATACCTACAGTGTGAATATGAACTCATAGTGTAGCAGTATACCTACAGGGTGAATATGAACTCATAGTGTAGCAGTGTACCTACAGGGTGAATATGGCCTCATAGTGTAGCAGTATACCTACAGGGTGAATATGAACTCATAGTGTAGCAGTATACCTACAGGGTGAATATGAACTCATAGTGTAGCAGTATACCTACAGGGTGAATATGGCCTCATAGTGTAGCAGTATACCTACAGGGTGAATATGAACTCATAGTGTAGCAGTATACCTACAGGGTGAATATGAACTCATAGTGTAGCAGTATACCTACAGGGTGAATATGGCCTCATAGTGTAGCAGTATACCTACAGTGTGAATATGAACTCATAGTGTAGCAGTATACCTACAGGGTGAATATGGCCTCATAGTGTAGCAGTATACCTACAGGGTGAATATGAACTCATAGTGTAGCAGTATACCTACAGGGTGAATATGAACTCATAGTGTAGCAGTATACCTACAGGGTGAATATGAACTCATAGTGTAGCAGTATACCTACAGGGTGAATATGAACTCATAGTGTAGCAGTATACCTACAGGGTGAATATGAACTCATAGTGTAGCAGTATACCTACAGGGTGAATATGAACTCATAGTGTAGCAGTATACCTACAGGGTGAATATTAACTCATAGTGTAGCAGTATACCTACAGTGTGAATATGAACTCATAGTGTAGCAGTATACCTACAGGGTGAATATGGCCTCATAGTGTAGCAGTATACCTACAGGGTGAATATTAACTCATAGTGTAGCAGTATACCTACAGGGTGAATATGAACTCATAGTGTAGCAGTATACCTACAGGGTGAATATGAACTCATAGTGTAGCAGTATACCTACAGGGTGGATATGGCCTCATAGTGTAGCAGTATACCTACAGGGTGAATATGAACTCATAGTGTAGCAGTATACCTACAGGGTGAATATTAACTCATAGTGTAGCAGTATACCTACAGGGTGAATATGGCCTCATAGTGTAGCAGTATACCTACAGGGTGAATATGGCCTCATAGTGTAGCAGTATACCTACAGGGTGAATATGAACTCATAGTGTAGCAGTATACCTACAGGGTGAATATGGCCTCATAGTGTAGCAGTATACCTACAGGGTGAATATGGCCTCATAGTATAGCAGTATACCTAGAGGGTGAATATGGCCTCATAGTGTAGCAGTATACCTACAGGGTGAATATGAACTCATAGTGTAGCAGTATACCTACAGGGTGAATATGAACTCATAGTGTAGCAGTATACCTACAGGGTGAATATGAACTCATAGTGTAGCAGTATACCTACAGGGTGAATATGGCCTCATAGTGTAGCAGTATACCTACAGGGTGAATATGAACTCATAGTGTAGCAGTATACCTACAGGGTGAATATTAACTCATAGTGTAGCAGTATACCTACAGGGTGAATATGGCCTCATAGTGTAGCAGTATACCTACAGGGTGAATATGAACTCATAGTGTAGCAGTATACCTACAGGGTGAATATGAACTCATAGTGTAGCAGTATACCTACAGGGTGAATATGAACTCATAGTGTAGCAGTATACCTACAGGGTGAATATGGCCTCATAGTGTAGCAGTATACCTACAGGGTGAATATGAACTCATAGTGTAGCAGTATATCCTGCAGCTTAACAGAGCAGTACCTATAGAGATC
Source organism: Salvelinus fontinalis (assembly GCF_029448725.1). Classification (NCBI taxonomy): domain Eukaryota; kingdom Metazoa; phylum Chordata; class Actinopteri; order Salmoniformes; family Salmonidae; genus Salvelinus; species Salvelinus fontinalis. Next base: position 22,923 of record NW_026600606.1, on the reverse strand, counting down.
AGTAACTGGAGGGGCCTGCATGCAAAAGCATCACATTCCTCATATTCGGAGGGATCTAGAAAATAAAAATAAAGAAGAGGAGAAGGAGTGGGAAAGGAGGAGGGGGAGAAGCAGTGGTGGAGAAAGAGGAGGAGGGAGAGGAGGGTTGTTGCTGCAGCCCCAGTACTAGTGCAGCAGAGGGAGAGAATATATGCGTGTGTGTGTGTCTGTGTGTGAGAGAGAAAGAGAGAGAGAGAAACAGCAGACTGACTGGCTGTGTGAGACTAACAAATGGTTGCCATGCAGCAGGAGGGGGGAACGTGCTTTTGGAGGGAGAGGTAGAGAGACAGAATGATAATGAAGAGGAGGAGGAGGAGGAGGCAGGGGACCTGATGCTGAGCCATCTGACCAGCAGATGGGGGTTAGTCTTGTGTATCTAATGAGAGGACTATGGATGGAGAGATAGGTTTACAGATGGAGGGATGGACGAGGGAGGGCTGTGTGTGCGTAGCGTGCTCTAGGAAACAGCAGTTCTCCAGTAGAGACAGAAACAGAACAGCAGCAACAGGTCGGAAAGCATGTCACGACAGCCTGTCGTCCTGCTGCCTACCTCTTCTCTACCCAACCACATCACATCTTCTGTCAACAGCACATTATCTATCTCTCTCTCTCTACCTCTTCTCTACCCAACCACATCACATCTTCTGTCAACAGCACATCATCTATCTCTCTCTCTCTCTCGCTATAACTCTCATTCTCTTACACTCTCTCTCCCACTATCTTCTCCCCCTCTCTCTCTCTCTCTCTCTCTCTCTCTCTCTCTCTGATCCCTCTTTCTCATTTTCTCATCTATCCCTCTCTCCCACTATCTTCTCTCTCTCCTCTCTCCCCCCCTCTTCCCCACCCCTCTCTCACTTGCCACCTGCTGCTCAGTCATACCCCAGGCAGAAAGAGGCTAGTGTTGGTATCGTATGAGAGGTCTGTGAGGAATGAGGACTGCTCTGTCTTTTCTCCTTTCTGTTATCATGTGTTGTCAGTCTCCATCACCTCCTTTTGTGATGAGATTACACCATCTGGCCAGCTGCTCCTCACAACAAGCAACAGGTACAGAGGCTTTCTCCTTATTATATTATGCATCACAATGCATGTGTGATGTCAGGTTTTTGTTTGATATCCTATCGCTTATATGGTTTATGCCATGATGCATTTTCATTTAGTTATGGCATCAATGGAGAATAAGTGGAATTGAATTGGACATAGGCTTTGAACCACATGTTATTGTTGTGCGGACTGTGTGTTTTTGATGTTATGACTGAACGTTAGATTGTCGTATATCTGTCTGTCTTCCTCTGTCTCTCTGGTGTGTATGTCCATGTTAGCGGTCTGCCGACTTCAGTTATGTGTAGGATGAACAGAGAAGCTGGAGCGTGTGGATGTTTTAACGTTGTGTTTGATTAGATATTTACAGAGGAGCTATTTATAGATTACTATTTATTAATGTTTAATTTCATTCAGTTCAATCATATGGATGTCCATTGGGTGGTTTCAATATGTACAGTTGCCAAAGTAAATCATTTATATTAAATTGTATGTTATAGTAAATTATAAACAGTACAGGAATTTCATCTCCTTATGGGATCCTTTTATGACAAAACATGCAGATATACAGTGAACAATCTAAGGTAAACGATTCCAACACAGCACCAACCCCCCCCCCCCCCCCCCTTCTTCCTCTGCTCTCTCTCTCTCTCTCTCTCTCTCTCTCTCTCTCTCTCTCTCTCGCTCTCTCTCTCTCTCTCTCTCTCTCTCCAGGTAGCATGCAGGCTTCTCCCCGTCTGGGCGTGTGTTCACCATGTGAAGCTAGCTTCCTGCTATGAGCGTGTGTTCACCAGGGTCATATTCATTAGTGTACACTGTAGCAAAATGGAAAACAAAAACAAGTGTTTCTCATTGGACAAGTCCAGGTAGTCCCCCCCTGTTTCAGTCCGTTTTCTTCAGTTTGGTGCTAGTGAACACCACCCATGTGTAGCCTCCATTATAACCACTCCCCGACTGCTATGAGTGACAGTGAAATGCTTCTCAACTCCTTGATCCTGTCGGAGCAGAAGGCAGCATTTGCCTTCATAGGGATGTTGCTGCTGGTCCTTGGCCTGCTCATAGTCCGGTGTTTCAGGATCCTTCTGGACCCCTACAGTAGCATGCCCTCCTCCAACTGGTCTGACGGGATAGAGGGGCTGGAGAAAGGGACATTTGAATACGCACTGACCTAACATAGAAGGATACACACATCACATACATTGATTGCAGAGGCATGTATGCACGTACACAAGCATGCACACAGGAACGAGTATGCATTCATGCACGTGCACGCAGAAAACACACACACACACACACACACCACACATTAGATCCCAGCAGCCCCTGAAAACTGGAATGAATGAGCTGAAGTTGAAGCTGTTTCTGTGAGCTTTTACTGAAACTGTCCAGCTCATTGTCTTAGGTAGGCTTTGCTTTCGTCGTTCGAGGGACTACAGCGTCACGTAGGACTGACGCCACCTGTGGAAAGACAATGCGTTCCACATGGGTAACATGTTGGTATTGAGCCTGGTTAGAGAGGCCGCAGAGAACCATGCCTGTGGAAAGACAATGCGTTCCACATGGGTAACATGTTGGTATTGAGCCTGGTTAGAGAGGCCACAGAGAACCATGCCTGTGGAAAGATGGAGGTCTCAGGGAAAACCACCCATCTAGGGATTCATTTGGAGAAAGATGAGAACGGACTCATCCTGATCCTGATTCAGACAGGAGTAACATGGAGGAGAGGATCCCATCTTTCACATGGCTCTGCTCTACACAACAATGTACGGATGGAAACAGGGTAAGACAAGGATACCATACCAGAGCTAATCAACCATCAAAGTGCTGTTTGCCTGTCATCCTAATGGATTGTTGTGTAGTAAATTAGGACGGTCCTATAGAACAAGATTGTTATATTACAGTAAGACTGATGTTGACTGACCAACATTGTTCTCAGTTTCAAACTGATGATGTTAATAATGTTGATGATGATGGCGAAGATGAGGAGAAGGAGGAGGATGATGATGATAATGATGATGATATTTTTTTAATTTACCCTTTATTTATCTAGGCAAGTCAGTTAAGAACAAATCCTTATTTACAATGACGGCCTACTTGGGCCAAACCCGGACGACGCTGGGCCAATTGTGGGACAATTATGCGCCGCGCTATGGGACTCCCAATCACGGCCGGATGTAATACAGCCTGGATGATGATGATGATGGTGATGATAACATTGATGATGATGATGATGATGATGGTGGTGATGATGATAATAATGATGACGATGATAACATTGATGATTATAATGATAATGATGATAATGATGATAATGGTGATGACTAGTGCATTACATGTGTGTCATGTTCTTTTGTAAACCTACTGACCTGGCAGAGAGATACTATGTCTGCACTGTGATTTTTCTGGACATGGTGTACGGAACTGTTTCTAATCAATGCAACAATGGTCTTCAGAGTGAGTACTGTATGTATGTACTGTTGATGAGAGAAGAGAAGAGAAGAGAAGAGAGGAGAGGAGAGGAGGCTGTCATCTCTGAGACAAAGGTTTTTAACTTGGGAGAGTCTGTCACTGGCTGTCTGCTGAGGGAAAGGTTACTGGGATAATGATGGCGGAGGAGTGTTTATCCACACTGCACACGCCTCACCCTTCCTCACACCTCCTGCCCTGCACAGTCTCATCCCCTCCTCACCCATCCTCCCCTGCACAGGAGTCCCTCTCTCACCCCTCCTCACCCCTCCTCCCTTGCACAAGACTACCTCTCTCACCCCTCCTCACGCTTCCTACCCCTTCCTTCCTCTCCTTTATCTACTCACCCTTCCTCCTCCTCACCCATACTCACACCTCCACACCATCCTCCTCACTCTTCCTCACTCCTCCTAACCCCTAGGAATGGAGGAGAGAGCCCTCACCCAGACAGAAACAGAATGTTCATCTCAGAATGTTCATCTCAGTGCTGTGAACCTGCCTTACTGTGACCTATGGGTTTACGTGCCTTTGTTTAGAAATATTTGCCCATGTGTGTGTGCACATGCTTGTGTGTGTATCTGTGTGTGCATGCACGTGTGTGTGATCATGCGTGTATGTGTGCGTGCGTATGTAACGATGACTGATGATGGTGTATCTACTCACCTGTTGCTCAGAGCCAGAGGAAGAGACAACTCATTGCTGTTGGAATAAATCATGTCAAATAAAAACTACTTCATTTAAACAAATTCATTATTAATGCTTCCTGTGTCTACAAAATATATGATAAAACAATTCACACATCTATTCAATCACTTGTAGTCTTGAATACTAACATTGAAGTGATTAATGCATTACTGATATATGGACTAAAACGGATACCACAATGGCCCTCAAAGAACTTCACTGGACTTTATGCAAACTGGAAACCACATATCCTGAGGCTGCATTTATTGTAGCTGGGGATTTTAACAAAGCAAATTTGAGGAAAAGGCTCCCGAAATTCTATCAACATATTGATTGTTGTACTCGAGCTGCTAAAACCCTCGACCGTTTCTATACTACCTTCCAGAAAGCATATAAGGCCCTCCCCTGCCCTCCATTCGGCAAATCGGACCACGATTCCATCTTGCTTCTCCCCTCCTATAGGCAGATACTCAAACAGGAAGCACCCGTAGTGAGGACTATTCAACGCTGGTCTGACCAATTGGAATCCACGCTTCAAGATTGTTTTGATCACGTGGATTGGGATATGTTCAGAGTAGCTTCAGAAAATAATATCAACACATATACCAATACGGTGAATGAGTTTATGTATTACTGATATATAGCTCTCGCCAGTTCGTACAACACTACTGTTTCCAAGATGGCGTATCAGTCAGACGTCTTTGTCTTGTCTCATCCCATGTATATATCTTTTCCTTCACATTTTTTTGATATTTTTCCTAAACCTCAACTTCAAAATACTCTCCTGCAACCCGCCTCACCCAATGTGGTGTGGATCTGTTTTTTTTCTAAAGTATTTCTATTTACCTCCGAAACTGGAATACCTCAACTGAAGCTAGCTAGCTAACTAGCTACCAGCTATCAGCTATCAGTCAGCTAACCACTGCCAGCGGTCATCAGCTAACCTTTAGCTTGGAAAGCTCTCGCCAGTTCGTACAGCGCGTTTCAAACCAGAGCATACCAGACCTATTTTTCTCTCCATATCCCCGGATTCCTACCGCAAACTCTGAACCTTTTCATCTGGATCATGGCAGCTAGCTAACCGCAACCCGGGTTGACTAATCCTGGCTAACGTTTCCGTCCCGGAGCAAGCACCAACTAGCCTGGAGCTAGCCCATGCTAGACCCATCTCCCGGCTAGGGCTCCTGGGCTACTCCTGAAGCACACTCCTCGGCTACAATATCCGGACCCCTTCTACTGCCGGTACGGGGCACGGAACCCCACCGATCCTTCACGACTGGAATACCGACATAATCTGCCCGAGGATCCCAACAGGCCCCTCAGGCGCGACATCCCCTGAAGGCCCATTCTGCTAACTGCGGCCTGCTAGCTATCTATAGCATATTGGACTGTTAGCTGATCCATCGGCCAGTTTCTTGGACCACTATACCCATTTTGCCAATTGGACTTGGACTCCTCTGCTACTTGGAACCCTACTAATTCCATGACTGGTCTATCGACGTCACCGCACGAGGAGGCAAAAACAGACTTTCCCCCATCGCGACGTTCCTCTAAGGCCCTTCTGCTAGCTTGCTAGCCCCGGCCTGCTAGCTTGCTTGCCCCGGCCTGCTAACTGCTAGCTTGCTAGCCCCGACCTGCTAACTGTCTGAATCGCCGTATCCCCAGCCAGCCCAACCACTCACTGGAACCATACAATCACTTGGCTATGCATGCCTCTCCCTAATATCAATATGCCTTATCCATTACTGTCCTGGTTAGTGATTACTGTCTTATTTCACTGTAGAGCCTCTAGCCCTGCTCAATATGCCTTAACCAACCATGTTGTTCCACCTCCCACATATGCGATGACATCACCTGGTTTAAACGTCTCTAGAGACTATATCTCTCTCATCATTACTCAATGCCTAGGTTTACCTCCAATGTACTCTCTTCCTACCATACCTTTGTCTGTACATTATGCCTTGAATCTATGCTATCGTGCCCAGAAACCTGCTCCCTTTACACTCTGTTCCCGAACGTGCTAGACGGCCAGTTCGTATAGCATTTAGCCGTACCCTTATCCTACTTCTCCTCTGTTCCTCTGGTGATGTAGAGGTTAACCCAGGACCTGCAGTGCCTAGCTCCACTCCTACTCCCCAGGTGCTCTCATTTGTTGACTTCTGTAACCGTAAAAGCCTTGGTTTCATGCATGTTAACATTAGAAGCCTACTCCCTAAATGTGCTTTATTTACTGCTTTAGCACATTCTGCCAACCCGGATGTCTTAGCCGTGTCTGAATCCTGGCTTAGGAAAACCACCAAAATCCCTGACATTTCCATCCCTAACTATAAGAGTTTCCGCCAAGATAGAACTGCCAAAGGGGGCGCTGTTGCAATCTACTGCAGAGATAGCCTGCAGAGATCAATCTTACTATCCAGGTCTGTACCCAAACAATTTGAGCTTCTACTTCTAAAAATTCCAGAAACAAGTCTCTCACCGTTGCCGCTTGCTATAGACCACCCTCTGCCCCCAGCTGTGCCCTGGACACCATATGTGAATTGATTGCCCCCCATCTATCTTCTGAGCTCGTACTGCTAGGTGACCTAAACTGGGACATGCTTTACACCTCGGCCATCCTACAATCTAAGCTTGATGCCCTTAATCTCACACAAATTATCAATGAACATACCAGGTACAACCCCAAATCCGTAAACACGGGCACCCTCATAGATATCATCCTAACTAACTTGCCCTCCAAATACACCTCTGCTGTTGTCAACCAATATCTCAGCGATCACTGCCTCATTGCCTGCATCCGTAATGGGTCTGCGGTCAAACGACTACCCCTCATCACTGTCAAACGCTCCCTAAAACACTTCAGCGAACAGGCCTTTCTAATCGACCTGGCCGGGGTATCCTGGAATGACATTGACCTCATCCCGTCAGTAGAGGTTATTCTTTAAAAGTGCCTTCCTCACCATCTTAAATAAGCATGCTCCATTCAAAACATGTAGAACTAGGAATAGATATAGCCCTTGGTTCACTCCAGACCTGTCTGCCCTTGACCAGCACAAAAACATCCTGTGGCGTTCTGCATTAGCATCGAATAGCCCCCGTGATATGCAACTTTTCAGGGAAGTTAGGAACCAATATACACAGGCAGTTAGGAAAGCTAAGGCTAGCTTTTTCAAACAGAAATTTGCATCCTGTAGTACAAACTCAAAAAAGTTCTGGGACACTTTAAAGTCCATGGAGAATAAGAGCACCTTCTCCCAGCTGCCCACTGCACTGAGGCTAGGAAACACTGTCGCTACTTATAAATCCACAATAATTGAGAATTTCAATAAGCATTTTTCTACGGCTGGCCATGCTTTCCACCTGGCTACCCCTACACCGGTCAACAGCCCTGCGCTCCGCACAGCAACTCGCCCAAACCTCCCCCTCTTCTCCTTCACCCAAATCCAGATAGCTGATGTTCTGAAAGAGCTGCAAAATCTGGACCCCTACAAATCAGCCGGGCTAGACAATCTGGACCCTCTCTTTCTAAAATTATCTGCCGAAATCTTTGCAACCCCTATTACTAGCCTGTTCAACATCTCTTTCGTATCGTCTGAGATTCCCATAGATTGGAAAGCTGCCGTGGTCATCCGCCTCTTCAAAGGGGGAGACACTCCAGACCCAAACTGCTACAGACCTATATCTATTCTACCCTGCCTTTCTAAGGTCTTTGAAAGCCAAGTTAAAAAACAGATTACCGACCATTTCGAATCTCACCGTGCCTTCTCCACTATGCAATCTGGTTTCAGAGCTGGTCATGGGTGCACCTCAGCCACGGTCCTAAACGTCCTAAACGTCCTAAACGATATCATAACCTCCATCGATAAGGGACATTACTGTGCAGCCGTATTCATCGACCTGGCTAAGGCTTTCGACTCTGTCAATCACAACATTCTTATTGGCAGACTCAACAGCCTTGGTTTCTCAAATGATTGCCTCGCTTGGTTCACCAACTACTTCTCCAATAGAGTTCAGTGTGTCAAATCGGAGGGCCTGTTGTCCGGACCTCTGGCAGTCTCTATGGGGGTGCCACAGGGTTCAATTCTCGGGCCGACTCTCTTCTCTGTATACATCAATGATGTCGCTCTCGCTGCTGGTGATTCTTTGATCCACCTCTATGCAGACGACACCATTCTGTATACCTCTGGCCCTTCGTTGGACACTGTGTTAACTAACCTCCAGATGAGCTTCAATGCCATACAACTCTCCTTCGTGGCCGCCAACTGCTCTTAAATGCAAGTAAAACTAAATGCATGCTCTTCAACCGATCGCTGCCCGCACCTGCCCGCCCGTCCAGCATCACTATTCTGGACGGCTCTGACTTACAATGTGTGGACAACTACAAATACCTAGGTGTCTGGTTAGACTGTAAACTCTCCTTCCAGACACACATTAAACATCTCCAATCCAAAATTAAATCTAGAATCGGCTTCCTATTTCGTAACAAAGCATCCTTCACTCATGCTGCCAAACACACCCTCGTAAAACTGACCATCCTACCGATCCTCGACTTCGGCGGTCATTTACAAAATAGCCTCCACCACTCTACTCAACAAATTGGATGCAGTCTAGCACAGTGCCATCCGTTTTGTCACCAAAGCCCCATATACTACCCACCACTGTGACCTGTATGATCTCGTTGGCTGGCCCTCGCTTCATACTCGTCGCCAAACCTACTGGCTCCAGGTCATCTACAAGTCTCTGCTAGGTAAAGCCCCGCCTTATCTCAGCTCGCTGGTCACCATAGCAGCACCCATCCGTAGCACGCGCTCCAGCAGGTATATCTCACTGGTCACCCCCAAAGCCAATTCTTCCTTTGGCCGCCTCTCCTTCCAGTTCTCTGCTGCCAATGACTGGAACGAACTGCAAAAATCTCTGAAGCTGGAGAGCAGCTCACAGCTCACAGATCACTGCACCTGTATATAGCTCATCTGTAAATAGCTCATCCAATCTACCTCATCCCCATACTGTATTTATTTATTTATTTGTCTTGCTCCTTTGCACCCCAGTATCTCAACTTGCACATTCATCTTCTGCACATCCTACCATTCCAGTGTTTAATTGCTATGTTGTAATTACTTTGCCACCATGGCCTATTTATTGCCTTACCTCTCTTATCCTACCTCATTTGCACATGCTGTATATAGATTTTTCTACTGTATTATTGATTGTATGTTTGTTTATTCCATGTGTAACATTGTGTTGCTGTATGTGTCGAACTGCTTTGCTTTATCTTGGCCAGGACGCAGTTGCAAATGAGAACTTGTTCTCAACAAGCCTACCTGGTTAAATAAAGGTGAAATAAAAAAATTAAAATAATAATCAGGAAGTGCATAGGAGATGTTAGACCCACAGTGACTATTAAAACCTACCCCAACTACAAACCGAGGATAGATGGGAGCATTCACGCAAAACCGAAAGCCCAAACCTTCGCATTTAACCAGGGCAAGAAGACTGGGAATATAGAAGAATACAAACAGTGTAGTTATTCCCTCTGCAAAGCAATTAAGCAGGCTAAATGTCGGTATAGGGACAAAGTTGAGTCTCAGTTCAACGGCTCAGACACCAGACGTATGTGGCAGGGTCTACAGACAATCACGGATTATAAAGGGAAAACCAGCCACGTCGCGGACACCGATGTCTTGCTTCCGGACAGGCTGAACACCGTCTTCGCTCACTTTGAGGATAATACACTGCCACCGACGCGGCCCGCTATCAAGGACCGTGGGCTCTCCTTCTCCATGGCCAACGTGAGTAAGACATTTAAGCGTGTTAACCCTTTCAAGGCTACCGGCCCAGATGGTATCCCTAGCTGTGTACTCAGAGCAAGCATAGAACAGCTGGTTGGTGTGTTCACAGATATGTTCAATCTCTCCCTATCCAGGCTGTTGTTCCCACATGCTTCAAGATGGCCAACATTGTCCCTGTACATAAGAAAACAAAAGGTAACTGAACTAAATGACTATCGTCCCGTAGCACTCACCTCTGTCATCATGAAGTGCTTTGAGAGACTAGTCAAGGATCATATCACCTCCACCTTACCTGCCACACTAGACCCTCTTCAATTTGCTCACCGTCCCAAAAGATCCACAGACGATGCAATCGCCATCACACTGCACACTGCCCTATCCCATCTGGACAAGAGGAATACCTATGTAAGAATACTGTTCATTGACTACAGCTCAGCATTCAACACCATAGTACCCTCCAAGCTCATCATCAAGCTCGAGGCCCTGGGTCTGAACCCCGCCCTGTGAAACTGGGTCCTGGACTTCCTGACGGGTTGCCCCCAGGTGGTGAAGGTAGGAAACAACACCTCTTTGCTGAACCTCAACACTAGAGCCCCACAAAGGTGCGTGCTCAGCACCCTCCTCTACTCCCTGTTCATCCATGACTGCGTGGCCAAGCACGCCTCCAACTCGATCATCAAGTTTGCAGACGACACAACAGTAGTAGGCTTGATTACCAACAACGATGAGACGGCCTACAGGGAGGAGGTGAGGGCTCTGTGAGTGTGGTGCCAGGAAAATAACCTCTCACTCAACATCAACAAAACTAACGAGATGATCGTGGACTTCAGGAAACAGCAGAGGATGCACCCCCCTATCCACATCGATGGGACAG